>NC_135551.1:20296002-20596002 GCF_964340395.1 Glandiceps talaboti | reverse complement strand
CTCTTAATATATTAACAATTTAGATATTCGTGATTATCATTTAAATCTGCAACTAGGACATTTTTCTATCAAATTACTTGTACAAAAAGACATTGTACCTGTTAATTAGTGGTCAATATTATATTGTGGTGACAAGTTTAAATTTTGATCGAAAGCTAGGTTTTGAATCTGTCACCATGTTAGAACTGTACTAGTCGTAACTGGAGTATCATGTATCGATCAATATATAAAACGTTAAAATACCACCAATTATACGTGCTGGTAACATATCGAAAATTAGACATTGTACAAGTTAATCAGTGGTCGCAATTATCCATATGTAGCAAGGAAACAGGCTGAATTGTGATCGCGGTTGAGGGCTCTAATTTTGGGTGCGAATCCCAGAATAAATTTGATTTGATTTATCGTATATACATCTACAAAAAAGTACGTTTATCCACAGATGATGCATTACTTTTCACGGTGTACAATGTTACAAGTAAATTATTGTACCTAACTAGACATTGTCAGTGGAAGAAACGTTCCAGTTAAAGCTAGTACAGGCTTAAGAGATAGTATTTTTTTTATGAGTAACATGTTTACCAAGACAATGTTGTAATTTGAAAAGCTGACTCTGCCTATCATGGGATTTAATACGTTTTGGCATTTCTAAATAGCATAATCGATCTGCTGTGATTATTTTTAATGAATCAGCGCACGACATTTGATCCTAAGACTATCAATTACCCAGTAAAGGTTCATAATTGTTATCTATTTAGTCATACATATGCTTGTTCAATGTAATTCATGTAGCCATCCATTTTGGCATAACTCTAAACACAACATTGTACATTTTGATGTCTAGTGACAGGGTACATCTATTGAAAGAAAACCCTTAAAGTGGCACAAGCTGAGTTTATTTGCTTTTCTCTCTCTCCATAATCACAGAAACGTTCCTTTAGTATAATCATTTAATGTTGATGTTAACGCATGTCATTTATGATATTACGATTGCCTCGTTTGGGATTATTGTAAGAGTAGTTGATTTGGATAATGGTGATTCCCTAGACATTTTATGCGTATAATATATTAGACCATCGGATAGCTTAAAAGTTATTATAGCTTAATACCTGGTATTAGTTCAGCCAATTACAGGTGATGATTAAGTAAGCTTCGATAAGGAGAATAATGTGGGTAGCTTTCAAACACGCTGCACAAAAAATACACTCAAACACGTACAACCTCAGCTTAGGCCCCATTAAGCCATTTCTTTCCATTTCACAGATATGAATATTTCATAATCACGACGCACGTATTGGTTTCACCTGTGCAACTCATGATTTATCTTGTGGATATTTATTTGTGACTTTTTCTTACCTATCTCGACAATGTTTCCATGCTATACTTTAAGAATAACACATTGATGAATCTCAATCCCGAATTAATATTTAACACGTCAATCAATCAATAGATCACTTTATTTCGGAACAATAAGGCCACAGGCCCAAAGAGCAAACAGTGTTACAAACGTTTGATAGAGGGCGATTTCTCTCTAATGTTCATTGCAAAATAAATGAATGAAGCTAAATCATTTAAATGGGTTACATTATCAGAATGCAAAAGTAAAATGAACTTATCATAAGGGTTAAACAAATCCTTTTTGGCAACACTTTATTGATGTCCTCATAATGCGGCAAACTGCTAAGAAATGACACTCGTCCTCAATACAGTACATATCACATGTTATACAGTTTCTACTAAATCTTTGGTCCTGAGGAATGTGTTCGTATCGTCCCCTCTCAATTTGCAAGGGATGCGGAAGACAACGAAATCATGACAATACTGTTCTAAATTCAACATTTGTGGCACAGCTGAACTAGCCCTCTGGTTCAAGCATTGGTTAGAACGTGTGGTAGGAACGAAGCCTAGGAGATTATTCGATATCTTGGTGCCAGATGTGATTAGCAGTCTCTTAACCTCTGGCTGAATACAGACAAAAACTGATCGACGGAGCCATCCACACATGGCCGAAGCCAAGATTACAAATTTAAGACTTAACGTTAAAAGCCCAATTAAATGATTTTATGCAGTAACTCTTTTCTTCGGCTAATCTTTTCAACATAATTTGTAGGGGTATCAGTATCAGTATCAGTATCAGTATCCATCTGTATAATTTTAAGCCAATAGCTCACACATTTTTTAAAATACACGTCACAGTGGATAAATCTACCACACTCTCCTATTGTTGCCAAATCATTTGTTTTCCTACAATCTGTAAAAGACATTTACAAATCTGAAGGTATTTGACATCTAAGTCATGAATACTTAATATCATATGAATAATGAGAGAGATTGGAGTAGAATTAAACTCTATTCTTTAGCTTACTGAGCCATTTAACCACGTAGAATATCAATTTATCTTAAATTATACTAGTAACTCCTGACATAGTTCATAATTCCAAACAGAATGGTTTCCCTATCAGACGCCCCCCTCCTTAACATACGGTATTCATGTCACGTGTGAACCATGGATCAAAGTTCAAATACAAACATGCTAGCAGAAAGTTCAATTTGTATGATAATATAGGAACAGCCTCTTACGTTTAATGCTTTTGCTTTTTGGTTCCTGTGCTACTGTATTAATGTTCACTGATGTACAAATGGTTTTTAGATTATATACATATGAAAGTGCATAGACCCGCAGGTATTAATCCTTTGTAGTATCACCCCCATCCCATCGCCATTTCTATTCTGATGATATATGAAACGTAATCACAACCACAAATAACGATTAATGGAAGCACTTTATATAATCAATTTCAATTCATTAAGGAGAAGTTAAATTACACATATGTGGTCATAAGCTTATATGCCCATAGTTTCGTCTTTCCGAAAGACGTGCGAAACAACACATCAGGAAAACATTGCAGTATAAACCCTCTTAGTACAATGTATAAGGTACTCATTTCTGAATTCGAGGTTGATGAGAACATAAAAAACATTATTCTTGATGTGCTTTTTTTCTGTCGACTTCCCGTATTAAAAACAACGCGAAGGTCATGGGATCTAGGGGTTGATTTTCGTTAAATACTTGTTCGAGTTTGAAGAGAGACATTCCACAAAATCGATTTTAAGGAGTTGATATGCACTCGTGCCGAACTAATAAATGACAGTTGTATATAAACAGGCATATAAACGTAGCCTCAGATTATGATCTGCTGTGTTGGAAATTGTGTGGTAGCAGTGTCTTTGTTGTACGGATATAATCACCATGTATTCAATAGTTCAAACTCTAGAAATCATCAAATGTAACACTGCATGATCACGGAAGTCGTCAGAAACGCCATCCTACTGTTGGAACTATTAAGCCAACGTACTTTCAATGGTTTGTATTGACACGTCACAACACTAGTTTTGGCTTTATGTTTATCTTATTCAGCTCGGTTTCCGCTGTCGTAATATTTCCTAACGACTACATTTGCAGTAAGTCTATCAGAAAGTTATATTAATAGTTGGCGCCATGAATTTAATCTCAAACTGTTTCAATTATGACTTTAATAGTTTATTAAGCTTTTCAGCAGAGTGTAGTCGACATGTTGGTTGTGTATATGCCAAGAACTTGTTCAGTTGTGATGTTGTGATACAGAACTACGTATCATCCATGTAATATTGTCTTCACTAATCATTCTTACATTTGGTTGCATTCTACGGTAGATTGCGCCTTTGTGACCATTTGCCCTTAAAAATAAAGTTCTCGCAATCTCTTCAAAGATCACTCAAAACCTAAACTAATGAAAGAAATTAGGAACCCACTTTCCTGTTGTCACGAAAATGGACAATTGGTTGTTATATTTGATACTAGAGTGGGTTAATTTTTTTAAAGATATATAATTTTGAATTAAGAATGAACTAAGAAAGGGGAGAATGGGGTTTAGCTTTCTTTCTAGCAGAATTTTCAGAAAAGTTTAAACATTTACTGTTCATTTCCAATGCTCAGTCTACATTGAAAGGAAAATATTTCTTAAACGTCAATATAAATCAACGTGGTATTCTTAAAGGTTCATAGACAGGGTAAAACCGTCTTAAAAGTGTTCAGGATGAAAGAATCAATTCGCATCGTTCGTTGTAAAGAAAGAGCGAAAATTATGAAAAAAGAATACGTTCTATTCTTCGCTGTATTGACGAATACCTGAACACATCTTGTACAACCAATACGTACTTATGCATCGCAGACCTCGGCTTTAGTACTAGGCTTATTTAGGTATTAAATCTTCCGTCGTGTAGTAAAACATGTGAAGAGAAACGTGCATGGATGTATTGCAAATTAAACATTCAAATACAGTAAAGTTTGTATTCAGTAGAAGCATTTAGAAAACATAAAGAAAAGTCAATTCAACAACAGTCACAGTTGTGAAATGTAATAAAAGTGAGTGTTATTGCTTTCAAGAGATTATTTGATTATTTCCATATTCCGTATGTGAAATTATGATCCTGTTTGTTGACGAATCCCATGTCTTGTAATCGATTAAATGAGGATTGACGTGTTTTTTTTAGGTCTGACGGTTAAGAACACAATACAATGTACTGTGTCCCATGTTATCAGTAACCTGATTTGCTATCGTTAAAGCTATATTGCGTTGTACACACACACACACACACACACACACACACACATATATATATATATATATATATATATATATATATATATATATATATATATATATATTGCACTCACATAAACAGCTATTCATCCGAATAAACGGTGAAGTCATAATACTGTTTCTTTTATATTCTTTAGAAATAAAATGTTCCATGCATACACTTGATATGGTTGTATGGAGCAAATGTTTTTGTATATTCACTGCCACATACATATATACTGTGATTTTGCTATGTGTGAATAGCCGGGAACAAATCGGAAAATGTTGTAGTGAAGTTGATAGAAGGACCGACAGACAGACAGACGGGCAGGCAGACAGGCAGACAGACAGACAGACAGACAGACAGACAGACAGACAGACAGACAGAAATTTATACTAACTAAACATCAGGGAGTGAAAGATTATACTGTGATCAATAGAGAAACTTGCTGCAAGTAGGTAGTTGTAATACAGCTTGAGACAAGCTAAGATATACAGTTGGTCGAACACTGTTGTATTTTAAAAGTGATTATTTATGTTGTAACTTTAGAATAAATTTCGTTTGTTAGTTGTAACTGGAGTTTGATATTAGGTGTTGTTGTTGTTGTTGTTGTTGTTGTTGTTGTTGTTCATTCTTAATGGACATAATTTAACGACAGAAATGAAAGCCAACAATTTTCTCCCTCGATTTTAGTTGAATTACTGATTAACATTATGATATGCTTCATGTAAATAAGCAAGGAATATTGATTTTAAGGACTGTCAAGGAAAGGTGCAACATACATGTATATTATTCAGCATGTTATCTTCTTTCAACTCTCTAAACCGCCAGTAGTGTAAAATTCGCAAAGATGAAAACAGATTATATAGCATATTTCAGATAAATTGAGTATGCTGTGTCATCCCGTGTACTTTGAAATAATCCGCCAAATGTCACGGTGAGTAATTGTAACATCACGAACTCCTCCATTTGATGCAATAGCGATGGCTGATAACTTATCAGTTTGTTATCATCTTACCCTAAGGAGATATGGAGGATGAAATTCTACAGTAAAAATTGCAATGACTTGTAGGTATAATAGCAGACGTTATTCATGTCACATAAATGAAACCGTTGATGTTTCCATGGTGAAATGTCAATGTACAGTATGAAACGAATTCTGAACAGTTTGCATTTACAAGGTCATACAATGAAAAGGTAACCTAATTGTCACAGTCACATATTATCCAAAGAATTACCTCTTCTTCGTGTCATTTGACCGAGTTGAACACTTACTCGCAAGTGGGGTGGGCAGCATGATCTGGTCTCCAACTAAGCAAATGTGGTACGAAATTGCTGATGTACTTAGGACTTCATATATGCACCTAGATTTATACCTAGAAATTTCGACCATCCAGTATGTTTCTTGTTTGCCGATACAGTAGTATATGTTGAGATGGTAGTGTTTTCTGGTTTGAGTACACAGTCAGTTAAGGGTGCACATTCATCAAAGAAGTCTTTGAAAAACTACCTTACTTAAATAATTAAATTGATACAAAGTTTCAATCTTTTAGCTTGTATTTTGTTTCGTGTTTTCCCTGAGAAAAGAGGCAGGTTATATGCAGTAACATATAATTTACCTCATATCTCTTTAGAAATCACAAGATGTAAGGTATTTCTGCGAAAACTTGTTATTACCAATCATGTAGAAATTTTAAGTGGTCATATGGAGGAGGATTGGGTATATATTTTTCGATTTTAATTTACCAAACAAATTTATCATGGCTTCCTACTTGAAAAATCAATGTGAAACAATATAGACCAAGTCAATGTTTGTAACTTGCTACAGTGCAAAATGCCTTTTTAAAAATGCATATATGGTTTGTTATTGTAGGCACAAAGAAATATTTGAAAAACTACCTTACTTAAATAATTACATCGATACAAAGTTTCAAATCTTTTAGCATATATTTTGTTTCTTATTATTCCTGAGAAAAGAGGTAGGTTATATGCAGTAACAAAACATTTATCTCTCTCTCTCTCTATATATATATATATATATATATAATTGACTGGATGTAGATAAAACCACATAAAAGTGCTCAATACGGGTAGTAGAGCGAATTATATACAGGTTTTGAAAATTTGAACCAAATTATATGCTATAGACCCTACAGAACTGTTTCGTGAGGTGCGTAGTCCTCACTCATCAGGGGTAATATCAGGGGTATATTCTACCCCTGATGAGTGAGGACTACGCACCTCACGAAACAGTTCTGTAGGGTCTATAGCATATAATTTGGTTCAAATTTTCAAAACCTGTATATATATATATATATATATATATATATATATATATATATATATATATATATATATATATATATATATATATATATATATATATATATATATAGCTTAACGTGCACAAGTGTATGCATTAAATATTGAAACTAAGGACTATGGAATAATAAGAATAATAATATTTGGCTCGGTATATCATTGTCATAAGGCCAAATAAAAAAAGTTGTTTGTGTCCGGTTACCCGACCCCACCCGACCCCACCCACGCCGGCCCTAAACTTTTTTTTACGTATTCAAGAAAAATGATAACAAAATCGTGAAAGTCTCGCAAAAAAATAGTGGGTGCGGAAACTGACATTCAACAATAGACAATATAAAACTAATCTTCCAATGGCCGTATATCTGATAGGAAAAAATAAACAACACAGAGATCATTTGGAAAACAATGGAAACCTGAACTAGACACTCACACATGAAAAAAAAATATAATAAAATTAAATTAAACAATCTACCAACCCCACCTATTTTAAAATTGAATGTAATCGGAACCACAGTTTTATTTACGCCTTACATGGATGAATTTTTCTGAAATATATCTTTATTAAACAAATCACAAGTTATAAGCGAAAACTTGTTATTACCAATCATGTAGAAATTGATATATCTTTTAAATACCCAACGATCTTTCCTTTTTAAGTGGCCATATGGATGAGTATTGGGTATATATTTTGGATTTTAATTTCCAAACAATTTTATCATGGCTTCCTACTTGAAAAATCAATCTGAAACAATTTAGACCAAGTCAGTGTTTGTAACTTGATACAGTGGTAAAAGCTTATTAAAAATGTGTAAAGGGTTCGTTATTGTACGCAAAATTGATTTTTCAAGTAAGAAGCCATGATAAAGTTGTTTTATAAATTAAAAATCCAAAATTAAAACCCAATCCTCATCCATATGCCTATGGCCACTTCAGTGTATAGAATAATATACAGCAATGAATTTCCACGAAGACTTGCCATGTGCTTAGCATTTTCTTTTAAATATCAATCTTTAACATTCAGGAAGTTTACTAGTTAAACCTCGAATTTCTCTTCTGGGTAAATATATCATGGGGAGCGAGTTGCCATACACCATTTGCCTCTGGTAGTATATGGCTTGGACTTGACAATCGGCGGTAAACGTTATTCCATGTTAAGAAATAGGCAGGTCAGGCTACCAAAGAAAGCGATTATAAAAAAATGCTTCGTCGTCTGGGCAATTAATGACATTGTTGCAAGGACTTCAACCTTATATAAATCTGGCATTGGTGTTTACAATATGTATAATTACTCTCTCTCTCTCTCTCTCTCTCTCTCTCTCTCTCTCTCTCTCTCTCTCTCTCTCTCTCTCTCTCTCTCTCTCTCTCTCTCTCTCTCTCTCTCTCTCTCTCTGTCTCTCTGTCTCTGTCTCTCTCTGTCTCTCTCTCTCTCTCTCTCTCTCTCATGCAATATGTTAGTTTATTCACACCTGGTGCATGGGTGACATATCATGTGGTTCCCACACATGTCTCTTTGTTTTGCAATATCTGCAAATGTGACCAATGGCGGCCATATTTGTACTTAAAGTAAATACATAGAGACTTCATTTAAGTCTACCCCTATCTATGCAAGCTATCTTTTGAAACCCTTACCTCCAAGTATCATATTTTAAACCATGTAATCACATGCAAGCTTTATTGTATGAGTGGCCGTTGACCTTTACCTTGACCTACAGGGTAGTCCATCAAAATTAAGCTATTACTTACATACTGCAGACACTTTGTAGTAATTATGCGTTGGTTGTGTCTTTTAGATCATGTCTATAGATAATGCAAAACCAAGTCATGCATTATTTGTGCTGCTCATAATCCCTTTGTACTCAATGGCAACCATATTTGTATTGAACAATCATGATTCACCATGCCACATAACTCAAAACCGTTAATACATAGCTAGAGACTATATTTAAGTGTCAAACTTTCTTTTGAGACATTGTCCTCTTGTCTTTACTCCTATCTTCTGGTTCAATTATCGACATTCAGCAATTTCCTGCATTACCAGACACTTTGTAGTATTTATTTCTTGCCATCAATTTCTTTTAAATCAAGTCTTCGTTCAATCACATAGACGTAAAGTATTTAAGGGGGTCATGTCTTCTACGAAGACTTGTTGCAGTACTGGAATTATTATTATTATTATTATTATTATTATTAGTAGTAGTAGTAGTAGTAGTAGTAGTAGTAGTAGTAGTAGTAGTAGTAGTGGTGGTGGTGGTGGTGGTGGTGGTGGTAGTAGTAGTAGTAGTAGTAGTAGTAGTAGTAGTTTGAAGCAAGATCATCTGCTAATGTATCTTCAAAAAGCAGTAGCACGTACAGAGACAATGACATAAGATATATAATACAAACTAAAGAACCAACGGACATGGCTACACTGCACATCTTCTGCACTGCATATCTTCTGCCAAGTCAGCCAAAGTCAATTTCTCTCTTTTGATTACAACATCTTTGAAGGCTCCATTTTGGAAATGTCCGGCTATACATCAAAACATTTCATTTCAATCTGTTTGCATGTACCCTGTTAACCCATATACGTATCACCCGATATACATTCATCTTTAAAGAACAGTGAAAATGCGTGGTTGCTTTTAGTCATAGCTCCGAGGACGTAAAATGTACGTTTTTTTATAACAATGTATACTGTTTAAATGTTTGGTGTAACTATAGTACAAAGATGATGCATACTTTAAAAGTGGCAAATAATCACATGCGGCTAGTCTTTGACCAAAGAGGTGCAGTCAGCAGTAGTAATATCTGTGTAACCAGAAATGTTTTGAATTTTATATCGCTCCACCGAAAGCTGCTGTATACATTTAACAGACGTGTTCTAGACAGTAACAATACTTTAATTCGAGTCTGCATTGACTCGGATGTTTACTTTCTTTCATTATAGGAGTGTCCTGTACAGTACAAGATAGTTGCCAGTTTAATATTATTCTGTCTTTTTCTTTGCAATGTTTATGTTTTTATATTTTTATGGGACATCTTGATGGCCTGAAATAAAGAAATAATAATAATTTTCTTTTTACTGTTCCAGATATACCAGATTTAAATGATATGCCAGATTTAAATGTTGAAATGCCCGCCACGCCTCCTATTCTCAGCACAGGAAAGCTTGCCATCCTCGACTTCACTCGGCTTTCATGACCCCCTACATACCTGGGATATGGCATGTGCGTGTTGAACTTCCTTCGGTCCCACCACGAGTTTACACATTCCTTTAATCACTACTCAAGATTTTGTTGAGTGGCGTGCCCTCACTGTACACTAATTATATAGAGGTCAATGTGTAGGTCACCATTATTGATACATTGTCGTAAAAATTTTCTTCGTTGGCTAGGCGAGGCTTGGTCTATTTTCCATATTTTGACCACACACATTTAGGTATAAATTATAGATTATTACACTTAATAAATATGTAAGAGTGTATTTATATCCTGAGATACAGAGCTAAATAAATGATTATGCACAAGCCTTGCAACAAACAGCGGTAGTTTGATATCGAGAGAAATCGGAAAAGAACATGGTAAAAAGGAGACGGTTCGACGTCAATATAATACTTCTTAAACTTCTAATCGAAAATCTAAACCGACACGATTTCTCTTTATTCATCTGCGCAGACACACACACGCACATACACACAGACTTCATCGCTATGTAAAGACCTTCCTTACGGAAGGTAAAAATGGCTGAAAAGATGTATTACCGAGAGAGAATGGAAATCAACGTAATATGTGTTGATTGTGAAATTAGACCTTGTTATAGTCCCTTTAACACGTATGTGTTATAAACTGGTTTTAGTTAAAGGTGATTCAAAATGCTCACATTCACTATCGCTAATTTGCTAGACGACATGTTTGTGAAATGCATTCTGGTTTTAAAACTTTTCAAAAGCGTCTGCAAACACCTTAAAATGACCCTTTTTCAGTCACTTCCCTTCGGATTTACTTCGAGAGTTTTCGGGTATTTCCGGTCTCACCTAGACCACGGGATTTTATGACGTCATAAAGAGACATGGATAACACGTAGCCTATGGCGAGCGTAGTCACTAGGTGAACAAAACTCAACAGCATTGTGAAAAAATACATTGCTAGTGGTTGTAACAGACATCAGTAAACAAAAACTACACTCTACATGTCTTATTAACCAACATTTACCGATATTTACTCACACTTTCTGACTAATTGGCAGTGTCTGTTGGTATAAATGCTAAAATATGATCTCCCCATATTATGGCAAAATAAATCAAAAACGGCTAGACTAGATATATTTAAACACTTGTAATGTCGCGTGTTTCACACTCATTGACTTTTATTTATCTGATTTTTTATTATTTGCCGACAAGAAGCATTACGATACCGTGGATGGTGACGTTTGACGGCATCCCCGGGCCAAGGACGGCATATTTTAGCCCAATCGTACTCGCGTCGCCTTTTGAACAGTGCATTTAACAACAAATTAAACATATTTCATCTCGAATAAATATACTAGCTATTAGAATACCAATGGGAAACTTCAAGAAGGCGTATCGGGACATGTGCCACAATATATTTGTTGGTCCCATAATACACTAATTGATTCGATTTGCTCCAAGCATATGGAAGTACGCTCCGAGTCATTGCATCATGTACATGTAAATGGAACTGTGACCGACCTAATTTTGTTGTCCATATATAAAATGAGACTGACCTGCAAATTTTTCACAGTTTTCGTTGTGGTCTTGTATTGCCACATGTTTGATGAAACACAAACCAGGTCTTCAGCCAGAAACAATGCGTTTCTGCCTCCTTGAAAAGATAAATGGGTGTTTTTCGTGCATTGACATGTTTGGTGTTTACGCTTTTGTTGGCTGTTTACCTTGAACAGACAATAAACCGGTAACAGTTTAACTCTCGATACGCTATATATTAAGAAGCTTACACACTTAACTTCTCATTTCGACAAGTATGGTTTAGCATTCATAAGAGTTATCAGGTTCTTTCATTTAATATCCTTTCTTAAGAAACTTAACATATGGGTCTTAAAGTGAGGCCAGACCTAATGCTATTCACAATGGCTGCCTGACCATGTCAGTTTTACCGATTATGAACTCTCAAACATACAACTGGCGGCGCCTGGGACCCTATTCTGCATATGACTGACTGTATGTTTGGAGGTGGAGAACTTGTGATGACTCACTGGCAAGTTATCGCCAACATATAAACATTCCCTATATCATGTTTTTCACATGCAAATGCCGCATATTTGAATAATCCTGAATGATACACAATCTAAGCAGCTGTTTGCACGGGAATTTGTCTCATTTGGAAAGTTTTTTTTTCTTTCTATGAAACAAACAGACTGATTTTCAACTAAATTGTTTATCAAGTTACCATCCTACGACATTCACAAACAATTTGTACATGATACATGACCTGCGTGTTTCTCGGAGCACAGAAGAAATGCTGAGAACAAGACCCAGAAGCTAGTGCTCTGTACAGCAGTTTAAATTTCCCGCATTTGCATAGATTAGCCATAATCCTCTTTATATAGGGTAGTTCTGTCTTTAAAAGTGTATATACGTGATGTATATTAAGAAAATCTTCGGTGCTTAGCTCATTTGGAATTTTGGTAAACCCTTTATTTTTTCATTAAGGTCTTTTAAATGTTTTACCTATGTGCATTAAATCATCAATGACTTGGTTTGTGTAACTCTATGCGATTACACCCTAAATATAGGGTGTCAGCTATAAAGGGTTAACTAAAATACAAACGTTTTATCGCATTGTATGGGTTCTTCAATCGAATCACAAATTGTAACTTAGCGAGGTGTGTCATGAAATTAATGAGGAACAAAACTATCTTATCAGCGGAAGATTTTACTTTCTATATCGAGGCATCCTCAAATACTCACAAGTCGGGAAGTTTTTAGCGGAGTGCCTTATGCACAGGACACTTCTATCATCTTTTTTCACAGCCGATTGAATTAATGTAGTTTCGTGTGTCGCCATTCAGAACTAAACCAATGATAATGAGAACACAGTCACCGTTCGTGAAATATTTGTATTTCTTCAAGTAACCGTGTAATGATCTCAAGTATCTGGCCACCTGAGTTAAATTGTCGTGCGTGTGATGCGCATTATTGGGACTCATGTGAGTAGCGACAACATCACTGTCAGATAAGAAACACATCAATGTGGAGATATTTTGTATATTCCTTGGTTCAAAGGTATCTATGACAATGTTATGGTCATGAAGAATGTGTTGCCATAGTTTTACATATTCTAACGAATGGAATAAACATTGGAACTTTTGTACGTTACGAAGTATTGCTAAGCTGTCCAGTTTGTCGTTTCAAAGTAATAACTTGACCATAAAACCTTGCGTACCATAACTGTCATATTCTTAGCTGAATTCATATACGTTTTGTAAAATTAATAATTGTGATTTCGTGCAAATATTTCAAAGCGGTAAATAACGCTCCTGCAGTGCTAGAAGCTATGTGCAACCATTGCTGTAATGGATAGCATGGAAGATTGTGAACTGTGGTGATTTTGCGATACCAAAGACTACACTTTCTACGACAAACCTAAAGCATTTGTGTTCAAATCTCCTTTCGCCGCCTAGTACTAAAATTTTAATCACACTACAATACAATCGTACATGACGTTAAAACAGTCATGTAATAAAATGTATTTTTCTTGCCATGTTATAAGCTTGCACCAAAGGGAAAGTTACATGATAGGCAACATATACCCGAATACACGTACATCGTTTTTAAAGTAGACATATTATAATGCAAAACATCAAGTTTACCACTAGACTTCTTTGATTGCCAAATAACGGGTATATTGTACATGAACTTATATTATACAAGTGATTGGGCTAGACAAGTTCAGTTCAATAATATATATCTACGTATACGTAGCTGTGACATTCCAGTGGGTAAAAGCTATTCCAAATTCAGCAAACGCAGAGTCAACATATAATACTAGTAACTTCATACAGAAATTCAACGGTTTGCACTGCGAGGTTTTCTGAACCCATATTGATATATTACCCGGAGTTTCCAGATGGCGACTACTTCCCAGCTTTGAATTTCAGTCCCGAATCAAAGTATTTTGATCATCTGAGTTCTAATTCCATACAAGAAATTCTTGAGACCGTGAAGCAATTGTAACTTTTTGTTGTATGTTGTTTATACCAATAGCCTGTAACAAAGAAAAATAGCCTGTCCTACAGGTAGTTGTATATAAAATTTCTGTCGAAGGTTTTTTTTTATGTCGTAGTATTATTTCACAAAGTATATTGTAGCAGTCTTCCTTATGAGTTTTCCCTTTCGCATGCCTTAGGAAGAAGTCCATAACTCAGGTATCACGCCCTCACATTTAACAACATTCGATACTTTTGTTTTCTATGTTATCCCCATGCGTTCGGTATTGTGGTATATAAATGGTCAATCTTAGCAGGGTTTCTCATTAACGACATTACTAGCTGTGTAACTAGTAATATTTTACACCTCCAATTGTTTAATATCCTAGCTATAGGCGATTTTCTGTTTGCTTCTGCTGTGTCAAAGTTCACGCTACTGTTATAATTATTAGTTAAGTAATTTAAATGTAATCCAACTGTTAACATCGCGGCGTTAAGCTTGTTGCTGAAACATAAGTACATGTGGTCATCTTCCACATTTTGGAGACACTTCGTTTACTGATTGCATTTTGATACGAGATGTGTACATCTTTCAAGTTCGCGACCAAAGTCAGATATATATTTGTATACGTCACCTGTCACCAATCTCGCATTCTGATTGGTCGAGAGCCCTGCAGATACACAGGCGTGTTTTTCACCAACAGCCGTATTTTTGCTTGTTGTATCACGTGATCACTGCACGTCCCCTTGTAAACAAATCTAGCAGACAACTAGAGATCGAGCTATAACCAGCATTTCCAATGCCAAATTTGTTGTCAATCGAACAAAATATCACCGTTGTATACATTGTAACAAGTCTTTGAACTGTACTTTTCATGTGACAGGGAAATAGTCAAAAATCCCACACACAACCGTGAAAGTCCAGTGACGGCGAACGCACGGTCATCACGCGATCGTAAACATGAATTCCTAAATTTATGAAGGATATGAAAATTACCACCACAGAGGGTGTAATTTTTGCTTAACTAGAACAACAAAATATATCACGAACATTTATGTACATTTAATGGAATACAGTACGCAAAACAAAGACGCACTCATTTTTCAGCTGATGGTTATAAGTTTCAATATATCGCTGAGTGATATGCAAATAGTAAACATTACGTCATACTACTGAGCAAACGCGCACTCTGATTGGACGATAAAGTTAAGGCTGATATGTAAACAACCGCATTGCAGTTATCAGAGAGGTGCATGATACTACGCTCAACAGTATAACGCGGAAGTGATTTTATTTTAACATGAAACAGCATTTTTAGACATTCAAAAATGAATTCATAGTCGCAGGTGACGTATAAGTATGTTATTTGCCAAATACTGTTCCACATCTTGCTGCTCGAGGTAATTTTTCTGGTATAACGGCTCGCCTCCGGCTCTCCGTTATACCAGAAAAAATTACCTCTCGCAGCAAGATATGGAACGGTATTTGGCAAATAACATATACCTCTTATCACTAACAGTTGTTTTTTTCTAAAGATTCGCAGATCCTTCTATTCTCTTAGAAAGGGCGACACGAACGGCAAATTTTGCGATTCCTGGCGATAATTATTCTTATGCGCACTTTCTTATATCCGCCGGTTAAGGCACCCTCGACTCGACATCATATTGTCAGCAAGTATGTTTTTTTTTTCAAGTGATCAGAAATGTTGATTTCAAATTATGATTTATATTATGATATTTCAAACATACAGGAAATGCTAGTTTGTATATTAATAGCTCTGTCTTGAGCTACTCACCTCTAAGATATATTTATATTTTTCTGTGATTTATACTTTGGAAACCATTCTTCGAAGATTATACTCGTTACATGTTAACTTATTGCGGATATACACAGCTTTTCTTGCCCTTAATTAATATCCTACTTTGAGTGGATTCTTCCATAATGGGTTCCTAAACCTCCATTTTCGATACGCTGGTGTTTATAATGATCGATGCGTGGTGCTTAATCTGTATCAAGACATCACGTCGGTGAGTGTATCTCAACATAGACAGGCTTCACAAATGTCACCAGTTGCTACCCCGCCTTACGTCACGGTGACAGATTACTTCATTAAACAGGGATATGTTGTTCCACTACAGTCATTCAATGAGATTATTGAAAAAACAGTATATACATGGTACCGTTCTGTATATCACAGGAGAAAATTGCAATTGCTGCCGTTGAAAGTGAAACCCTTATAGTGACAGCGAGTGAACAAATCTAGAGGCACCAGTCAAACGACATCGGCAATGCTTCAAAGTTAAGTGCTTAAAAGGTTAAAAGATCACAGAACAGCTGCAGTTTAGTATTCTATATCATGGTCTTTTCTTGTTCAATTAAATACATGCCTTGTTAGCAGTACTTAAAGAGAAGTTTAAGCTGATTTGATACATTTTATTGACAGCAATACACATACACCTCTAAGCAATAATGATATGTACATGTTCTGACAATCAGTGATTAATAACCTGAGAAAATATCTTTTTACTTTTCATGAATTAAAGTAAATTTGTATCAGAGTCAGTATTTATTATGTTCTCGTCACTAAGATACATTGTATAATCGAATTTCCTTGGCCTGACACGTGTGTGTGTGTGTGTGTGTGTATGTATGTATGTATGTATGTATGTATGTATGTATGTATGTATGTATGTATGTATATATGTATGTATGTATCGATCTTTACTTACTGGTCACGTCTATTCCTAGTTCGACGCAGGTAAAACTCTCTTTCGATCTCTTGAGAAAACTAACCATACATTTTGCATGGACAGTTTTACGATCTGTGTTCTGAAACGAAATCACATCATCGATCCATCATGTTCTGCAAAAGACCAAGACTACCTTTTTGATATTAATAATCAGATATGGTCTAAAAGTCTTTTGTACAGATATCAAAGAAGAATAAAAATGTTACATCAATCTCATCAGTGTGTTTTATCAAAAGGATGCATTTTATTGTAACATTGCGATTATCATCTAGCTTTGTTAGATCAGTTGATTGTATAGTTACCAGAGATTTCCTGAAGTTTTCGGATCATGGTTTGTCTCTTCATACCCGGTTTGAGTTATGTCAATGGCACGTGGTGGTCAAGTATGCTTCGGTAAGACCAAAATAATTGTGTGGTTCCTATAACACCTAATGTTAAAAACAGGGTGGGGTAGGTAGGACATTTTATTTTTTTGTCATTTTCCATTTATTGTTTTGGTCCGTGTCAGGTTGTACGTAAAGGTTAACAGAGATTTCTCATCGATGTGTTCACACGTTCCGTATGATCTGAATTGTGTCCTATACAGTATTGTTGATCAATTATATCTCACTATTTATCTCACGCATTTGCAAAATATTTCGATTTTTCAATATACTTTAGGGTCAACAGAGAAAAACTGGGTTAGGTCTGATTACCAGAACGAAGCAGTTGTTTTTTTGGAAGTACAAGTATACTGTGAGTATGTTTTAAATATGCAGCAAACATTACCCTCAAATACGTATAAACCCACCTGGTGTTTACCATTTCCCACTCTCTTCCTATTGCCATAATGACGTCAAACCTTGAGGATATGACGCCTGTATAGTCTAGCCACTCAAAACTACGCATAGCGTTATGCCAGTACATAAACGTTTGCTGTAACGAAAAACATCTATATACAAGAATATTGATCTCACACAGTCCACGTCCTTTGTAAGGTATCTTTTCAAATAATACAAGTTTTCTGTTGACTAGCCTGAAATAAAAAAACAAAACATAGTATTGATGTATCATGTAACGTCCATTTATCAATGTAATGATTCACTCGTTCCTAACTGTCTTCTTATTTGTCGAATGTCATTAGTCAAATTCATTTTTTCCTTGTTTTTGAATTTGCATGTTTTTTAATGTTTTTATGGGACATCTTGATGGCCTGAAATAAATAATAATAATAATAATAATAATAATAATAATAATAATAATAATAATAATAATGATAATATTTAACACGAAATCTCAAAGTATATGTACATAGGTAGAATACTTTCATTTTGAAAGGCATTCTAACCTGAACGCAATCTTACCATATAATCCATGATAGTAGTACATAACGAAAATTAATTTTTACTTTCGAAATAATTGTGTTTGTTAATTCCCTAAAATGAAGCCCTTTTTGTGATTTCTCTGGACGTAATGTATCAGTGCTTCGATACCATGGAATGGTGCGTGTATTCATTTTGTAACTTGATTTGCTGCCAATCATATGGTGCATATTCCTATTTGTCTAAAATTTACAACTTTAAGAGCAGCGGACGCGGAAATGCCAAAGTGTTAAATTATAGTTGCATGACAGATTAAGAATCATTCATTCATTCATTGAATCATTTTGATGGTGCTGATGGTGATACAAATACTTATATACATACAAGCATTCGACTTGAAAATAAAGGTTACTGTATCATTTATTACAAGAAATGCAGGACACGTGGGCCTATGGGACACCTATCCCTCTCTGTTCACCATTGTTTGTTTAATAGTGTGATTATTATGACAAGTTCAAGAAGATAGGGTGCCATAATTTTGCAACTCAGATGTAATAGGAGAAAGTTGTCTTAGAGAAGATATGTGGTGATTAGAAATTATAATAGCATACTCCACAGTTTTAGGCTCGTTACATCAATGTATGCACCACACATGTATATACTATGAACAATAGCTCATTAAATAGTCATAGACTATAATATCGGTTTTAATGTGGTAGATCTCACAAAGGGTTATATCGGTGCCGTTGGTGTTATTGTTATTCTGATCACTTTATAGTTATTTGAAATACATTTAGCCAGATTGGCCAATCTTCCTAGTATTCGAAATTAAACATATACATCAAAAATCATGATATCAACATTGAGAATAAAGCGCAACACACAAATCAACGACAGAAAATAAACCACAACATCGAGAAAGGGGAATCAGGCCAGGGAAAAATAACAAAAGCTGTTCAACAGGCCCGACCGACCAATATTTACCGGCATTGCATTTTATCTTTTTGGGATGGGCAATATAACCTCACGTGGGCTTGATATGCCATTAAAATGGTTACTGGACTACTAATAGTACTATGCACACTTTGCTGCAAAACTATTTAAGGAGACTTCTTTATATTTTCTGAAAACACACGTGACTTTCTAATTTTGAGTCAACCAACCAACCATCCAACCTACCAACCAACCAAACTAATAGCAATCATGATGTTACTGTCTTTCTCCCAAATCAAGAAGGCAGGTGGCTAGCTATAAATTATGTATAGGTTATAGCTCATTAGGAAACATCTCCTTATGCATGTGAAATCCACATCCTTTGTAAACTGATGCTGTTTGGACTTTTATTGTACTTGATTATGACTTTTATTTTAATACATCATTGCACCACATAATGTTACGTCCCCAGTGTAGTGTATATAGAGGGGATGGCTACAATAATTCTGGAGTTTCGTTTGGCAGGCCTTAGAATCTTTGGAGAGGCGAAGGGAGAGGAGCTACAAAAATGTAAATGTTGTACATTTCATAAATGTAGAATTGATAGTAAGAAATCGCTTGCCATACAGACAAATTGAAAAGGCATAACATCAAAATCATTGAACAACTACTACTATATAAATTCAACTTGAAACATTTTATCATCATTACATATGGCTCGTTTTTAAATCTTTGTCCATTCATTGTAAAAATAAATGTTTCTCGACCTACCTACCTAGCAATGTGATGGGCTTGGTTGCCTGTTGTACAACATTTTTATTTTGTCTTGCCTTAAATAACAATATATACGATTACAGTATAGTGTGTAGTGTACCGTCTACAAGTGCTTCCAGTAATGGGTAATTCATTAGAACTGTAATCAAACAAACACTTTAAGTTCCTAAACAATGAAAGCATGGATGTCGTCAGAAATGCCTAAATTAAACCAATGCAAATCCGTGTATATTTGAAAAAACTATAATCCGTGCTGATAAACACATATTACTCAACAAAAGATCTGAGATGATTTCGAAATGCTGCCACGAGAATATATTCTACCTCACCAATTCACTACATCAGAAACAAAACCTTAGGAGGTAGACTATTTTTCTTTTCTTTTCTTTTTGAAAACTATGAAGACGCGTATAATGCTAGTTATTTATCTATCCAAGTCATGGACACCCATTGTGTATTTTCAAGCTCTAGACACGGGAGATGAATTGAGATAAAAGTACTCGATAGATTGCTCGTACATATAATACCTACAGCGATCTATGCGTTCGCCTAGTACAATGTGTTATGGAACAGGAGACGTCTTCATACATAATGAAATGGGTTTCAGCGACTCAAAGCCCACGGGTTCTACTCTACGACCAACACTAGTATCCTCTAATCGCCGAGATAAATTTCGAAATCGCGAAAAAATAATTCCCTCAGATAATATAATTGATGAGTGAGTGTTCTCTCTTATTTCAAAATACTACATTTCATACATTTTTAACATTATGTCCTGTTACACAGCGAACTTATTACTGAATTACAATGGCAGGACGGGTATAAAGTAATCACCTCCATTTTATCACCATGGTTACTGTACTGCAATAAAATGCTTCCGCATATATAGTAGGCATTTTAGTAGAGAACCCCAAAGCAGATTCGAGGTAAACACAAAATAGACAATTATATTTCCACTCCCACTCCCGTCATTTAACGGAAGGGGGTATTTTGTTATCGATGCCAAAATATTTTTACAGCATTTAAAATTCATGTATTCGCTTTCTATCTCAAGTATGACCCACTTTAGAGGTTTTCCCATTCGTCTTCGTGTCTCAAAATGTGTTTTACAAATTACCAGATTATCGATTAAAGCAGTAAAACATTTTGCAATATATGTGCGAAAGCTGGTTCGAATGTTTGGAAATTCTGAGTAAAGGTTATTATTTGAGACTATTCAGTTCTCATTTATGTTTTTATACATACGACAGCGGAAATCACAGTGAGTGGTGTTTTGATGACTTATTTGATCTTGCAGTACTCCATTTTGTGACTTCAAGTGTGATCAATTACGTCATTACACACACTGATTATATCTGCACAAAAGAGACTCATTCACTTGTGAAATCTGCCACTTTCTCCACTGCCGGTTTTTACTAGCTTTACGCACTATTATTCTACTCTTCCCTGAAGAAGCACACCCTGTGTGAGGTCGAAACGTTGGTAATAAAGTTTAACGTAGACTAAAGGACTTGTCATTTCTTTTACCAAACCAAATTTGACACTTTCTCAAGACCATATCTCCTTTTTGGCTCACCATTGTAATTGGAGTGAGTGTAGCTTCTGCAACAAACTCTACAACATTATATAACTCTGGGTTTGATTTTTAAGTTCGGTTTCCATAGGCGTAATACTATCACACTATAGATGTTACATATATCGCAAGAAAATGTCAAATTTTTCATCTTACGTAGACATGACAAGCTAGGCTAAACAAAGTCGAATCGAGGTATCACTTGACATTTCCGACTTGAAAATGAAAATACTGACTTACACTTACGGAATAACAGAAGTAATGATCATGAATCTCCGTTTAAAACTGTCACGTAAAGAATTATTTGAACTATTCGTATTTACTAAGGCAACTCGTTTCAATTTATCAGCCTAACAATCTGTGGGATAGTTTCGTCGGGTGAAGGGCAAACTAGTTATGAATACAAACCACATACTAACTAAAAATGCATGCAATCATAAACTACTACATATACCAAGACAGTTTCATTTGATCGAATCACAGTTGAGTTAATTAGATAGATAATACACTGGAATGTGACTGCGATTGTCGACATTTTTGAAAAAAACTGTAATTATTTGCAGCTCGGGGGATTGCAAATTCTGCATTCTCCCAGGTGTGGATAACGGAAAGCCACAGATAGCTGTCTTGAAATGCCTATATGAGCTGCCTCTCTTGGCCATGTTAATATATACGAGCCAGACATTCCCAAAAGGTATTGCTTCTATAACTTTAAGGAAAAGTCAAATATTCATGCAATTAATACATTTGTATTTATTATTGCTAGCAACTTACATATGATTTTGGGTGACAAAATATCACCTCAATAACTTACTAAAATTAAAATCTTGTAAAGAGGACCCTCTGCACTGTTCAGCTATTTTTTTGGTGATTTTTCCGCGAGGATTTATAGGAACACCGCTACTTGTGATGACATCAGTAATATCCCATTGCAAATCTCTTTGACTTGACACATAATACGGAGGTTACTTTGGATGGTTTACATGTTTATGTCTGTTTGTCCATATGCCTAAATTTAAAGCTTTATTCTTCACGTTAGTCAAAAAAGTATATGTTATTGGCGTCAGAAAAGGTCATGATATCGTGCTTCCACTTCGCGTACGGTGTGCACTGTACCTTACTCGGGTTACCATCGTGTACATGGGTTTTAATTGATTTTAACATCAGCTGCGGATGTCATAAGTTGGTTAACAAGTAACTAGAAATGGCTCAATAGAGTTTCTAACAAACTTCGCTCCCCGTACTGACGGCAACAACCGTACATGTAACCGACACAAAGTTGATTTTACAACTACAGACTTAGGAACTACACTTTTGCGTGTATGCGCACATTGTGTTGTTTGTGTAGTTTAAGACCCCGTAGTTGAACCATACACACTGTGTAAACAATACACCCTGTGTATGGTTTATTTGTTAAATGACGTCACTGAAGGTAACAGACGTCGCGGTCAAGGCTTAAATGGCAGTAAACTGCTTAGTAGCAGCTGTATCAGAAGGTGGATTTGGAATTTTGTATAACAAAACGACACCGTATTTATACTATTGAAAAGCCAGTGGCTTGAAAATAAACTCGTCAGAGAAGACAGGTTTGAACTGTTAATTGTGAAACGTCTGCGTGTGAAGCATTGCACGGCATTCATTTGGAAATGTAAGATACGCAATATATAACTAGCCTTGAAATGCATAGCCATGCGAGCATCCCTTTGTGGTGATGAGTCATGAAACATTTTATCGACATGATAACTAAACTGTGATAATAAAAACAATATATCGTACAGAAAATGTTGTCAAAATGCGTCTGACCAGGAAATGATTTGACACTAAAAGTATGTAACATCAGATGTAGCATGTTTCTGATACCGTGTCTACTTCAATAGATTCACCAGAACTTATTTTGTTCACTTTTCTGTCATTTCAATTTCAAACAGACTTGACCTTCTTGAACCAGTTCAGGAACACTTACTATCGTCGATGAATGCAATAAATACACATATACTTTCAGGCTGCAAGGAGTGTGAAACTCAACTAATTACTTTTTTTTTTTAAATTGGGTTTATAAAATAACAAATAAGTAGAACCTAGCAGGGCAGATTCCTAGCCAATAATACGCCAATCTAATATCTAAGTGTATTACTATATTGGAACACCAGCAAGCTCTAATATGATGCTATTTTGTATAATTGACAATGCAACTTGGCACAAGGCCAAAAGCTGGAAAATCCATCTATACGTGCATCACGACGTATCATGCTGAGGTATATTTTGTTTCTCCTATGTATCAAAAACAGATTAATCTAATACAGTATATCTTTATCAGTCAGGATAATCCAATGTTATTCAATATTACTTGAAGATACCGTGAAGAGACAATCGATCCAAGTTCCACAGTAGAATGCATTATTCATTTGAGTGTTGTCCCTGTGGTGCTCCTACTATTTTGATCATTGTTATGGAGTGGAGGGATCTGACTACTGTGCTTTTCAGTAGGTGTTATTAAACTTCAAACAAAATCCGTGATATTAAAAATGTTATGTAAAGAGAAATAATTCCAAGGACCTACCAAAAAATCATCAGTTCATTTAAGAGCATAGCGCATACACGAGATTGCTTAAACACACAACTCCCATGTATCACTACACGATGACAAAGCGAATAAAAATACTAGTATGTTGTTAAATTGGTTAGTACTCGTATACGGTCAATATTAAAATACAGTATCAGGTGCAAGACATTTCTTTAAACAAATACCTTAGACACTAACTTCTCAAAATAAAAATTTCCTGAGTCCCTTCAATAACTTGCTCTATCTATGCATAGCCTTGTATATTTACTAGTATAGTAGACAGTACTTGTTCTATATATTTGCATTTAGAAAGTACTTATCGATGCAAACATCTTGTTAACCCTTCCCAATCACTTGAAGTATGTATAGTCTTGTATGTTTCAGCTTAGACGGTACTGGTTTAATATATTTATAATTAGAAGGTACTAATTGATCCAAATATCTTGCTAACCCCTTCTAAGGCGCGGGAAGACGTATACATTTATAATCAATCGTGTTTCATGTAAAAGCGGATTTTTTTTTATACTTTTTGAGATAGTTATTAACATTTAATCAATGCAATATAAAAATCACATTTCAACTGAATGCCTCCCCCTAGGGGCAAACCATAGATTTTTGCTCCTACAAACATTGTTGGAATACATTCTTATTAAAATATAGCTTAATTACCGACAATAATTAATCTTAATTATGCACATTAATCATTAAAAATAACAAATATGCCAACAGGCTTTATAGGGTATGCGTGTTTTGTTATGGTTGATGTATATGTGATTTTTTTTTTCTCCCAGTTATGTTTTCAGTCATCTTAATGACTGAACCCTCTTATTGTTTTCATTCGCAATATACAATGTCGGGGATCAGGCTAGACTAGCTGTAAGCTATTTCTTGACCCTTCTCTCTTTTGATTTTTGTTACCATTATTTTGTAATCATTTTATACGATTGGGTAAATAAACCACTTATTATGTTTGTGCCTAATGTTATTGAATTTGAAACTTGCATTCTCAATATTTAATATAATTACCAAAAATCCATTAATTATGCAAATTAATCTTTACAATTTAATACTTTACCGACAGACTTTATAGGACGTTCGAATTTACTATGGTTTATATATGTAACAATTTTTTCGGAATTTGAAAAGTGTGTTCTTTAGATATAGCTTACTTACTGAAAATCTTTAAGTATGCAAATTTCTCATTAAAACTATAGGCTACATCAACAATTATTATAACACACATGCCCCTCGTTGTGTTTAATGTATACCAAAATAAATGAATTGAAAAAACTAAAAACTGTGCCAAAAAGATGTATGTTTTGTTGATGCCAAATTATATGGAATTTGCAACTTGTATTCTTGATATAGCCTAATTACCAAAGCTCATTAATTATGCACATTATTCATGAAAAATATAAGGTACATCAACAAGCTTTATAGCAGAGATGCGCTATGTTATGCTTAATGTATATACAAAACTATATTGAATTTAAAGTTTGCAAACTTAAGATATAGCCTAATTACTATAACCATTAATTATGCATTCGCTGTATGTTTACCAAAATCTAATCTTGTGTTTAGCATATGGAAGATGTATAGCAAGCTGCATTAGAATCGGTGCTGTAGTTTTTTAAATATCGTGTCCACAGGCAGACACATATATATACAGACAAATAAATAAATAAATAAATAAATAAATAAATAAATAAATACAGACAAATAAATGCATAAGGAACTAATAAACCAGTCCGTATATATAGCTGTTAAATCCGACGTTTCGAATAAATATTCTTTTTCTTTTTGGCGAGACATACAAATGTTAGGTCAAAACCCGAACATTTCTAAATATAATGGAACAAAACCGCGCGTGATATATAAACGGTTATACGTGGGATAAGTTCTTAAATTCGCACGCACCAAATAGAACCCAATAGAATACGCCTGAAATTTAAAAAATACCCAGTAATTAGATTGGGAAAGACAGACAGACAGACAGACAGACAGACAGACAGACAGACCGACAGACTATGTTATTAGCTGGACTTCGGGAAATCTAAAGGTATGTTGCTAAGCTGGATGGATATTGTGAATATTAACATTATTTTTTCTTATAAAACGATAACCCGTGCCATTCAGATAAATTACAGGAGGATTTATTGATGTGAATTATGATAGTGTTTGCGACTTGACGACTATTTGACACTTATGGGCGTTCCAAACAATCGTTTCAATATACGAAGCACGTAATAATTTCCAGCGGACTTATGCAGACCGATTAATGAATGTATGCAAAGACCAAATGCTATAAAAACTTGAAAACAAGTAGACCCTGTGTATATATTTGTACTCACTTTGCCCTTGCATGACTTCTTTTCCACTGAGATTACATATTGTTTAAAAGGTGTCTTCAGGATTGAATTTTGTCGTTTTGCCTTACACTGGTGGTCAAACGGCCTAGAAAGAAATGATGTATGTATGAAGGACATTTGGCAAAAACACGTGACGATAATGTGATATAGAGTATAGTAATCACACATACTAAGTATATTTAGAACATATCATACGCAAAAAAAAATGTTTGACCTTTCTGTCACAATGGTTAACCCCAGCTATACTATATACGCGAGTTTCAAGGTTTCATTGGTATCAGAAGACCTCCCTTTTTATTCATATATGATCCACATGCACCACCTTTCTTCTCACCATTCCTTCATGATATTGTGACGTGAGAGTGTATCATTTAGAAAGTGGATGAATAGACTTGTGACTGATGTGTATAGTAGTGTCGTAAAACAAATTTGTTTGGTTTATGAGATATGTTATACGGCAAACTACTCTCTATCCATGTATCCTTATGAATAAATCTAATATAATATTAAATCGAATGATGCAAAACTATTAACACAAACACAAGATAATCAATACGATACACATTATTGATGGTCGGATTTGTTTTCGTTCATGTTCAATACGTCAGGCATTGTGCACTAAGAAGGATTCTCGGTTGCAACGCATGAGTGCAGATAACATTCAATTATTGATGGAAATGACTGCACAAGTTGATTACACCGACCTTAGTGCGGACTGAGAGAAGCAAATGGAAACAATTACTCTATGTACTGTTTTTAACATGATAAGATATATTGTCCACTGTGGTTTCAGGTACGAAACACCACAATCAGTTACCTAAGCGGGAATTTATGAGAAAGGCTATAACATCTTTCTTCGCAGACATGCCGAATTGGAGATATACGATCGAGATCAAGCAATCATGCGATAGTGAGATAGTATATCCTAATCAACCAAGTTACGAGATTAATTGTTGTTGTTTTTCCTTATTTTCTCTAACAATCCTGCTCTCAATTGTCTAATAGGCATCGCCGAAAAAAGGACTAGAGCATTCTCCAAAATGTGCGATTAGCTTTTCTTGTTTATTTTGTTATCGAATGAAAATATATTGAATAGACACTCTAACCTAACCTAATCAAGAGCTCCTATATCCATCCTAATTTACTCTAATTCTCATGCGAATTAATCTGTATCAAAACCTGACGTCATTACAACACATTCGTGGTGTTTGGTAAATTTGATTTTAGAAAGGTCGAAAGCCATGTTCTGTTCACAGGATTCCCAAATTTGAATTACAGAATCCTTCTTAGTGTCTACAGAAACGTGATATTTTAGTGAGTAAGTTTTGTGGTTTCCATTATCAATATGTCCGCTACCTGTGTGTAGATATGATTGATTCGTTATTTTTTTTTTTTTTAAATTGCTTGTATAATCACTCCTAAATAGAGAAGGATGAAATGCAACGACTGTTGACAGTCGTGGGGCGTACGTTCATGCCCAGGAGATCTTGATATGTGTAAAAATTGTGAAGAAAAACGTTTTCCACCAGCAAGCTCAAGTTCATCAGGCAAGCCGAAGACCATGCATGGTCAATTCACACTGGCACAGATCTTGTCATCTCTTGCGCCTGCTACCCAAGAAGACTAACAAAATACTGGTTGTCAAAAAAGAAACTTGGTGAGTTACAAACTTCAGTCGACTATATCATATCTGTAACTTCTTTGATGCCTGACAAGCGTATGGAGAAAATAAAAGCGCGAGGGATCAACTTGCGACCGTTACCAACAACCTGGGCACAACACAAAAAGAGCTACAAAATTCACAATAATATTCCAGAAGGAACAATCTTGAAATACACGGTGTACCAGAACAACCCAACGAAGATACATACACAATAGTCATGAAAGTAGCTAAAGTAGCTGGTATATAGAGATATCTCGAAATGATATCGATGTGAGCCACTAATTGCCATTCAGAACACATAAAGAAAATCAAAACCACGCAAGAATAATAGTCAAATTCACAAGAAGAACCATACGTAATAATATATATAATGCAAGAAGAAACATCAAAAACAAGTCTACCAAGAACATGAATACTGACAATCGCACAAGCGACCATGTCTACATAAATAAAAACTTCCAGCAAACAGACAACTACTTCACAAAGTCAACGAAAAAAAAGCAAGGTTCTATACTTGAGATTTATCTGGACCAACAACGGCGAAACGACGAGAATACAGCCACCAAGATATTTTCACTGATCACTTGCCAGTATTTTTGATCTTTGAATACTCTAATATTCATTTGACAATTTCACAGACTATATTCGAGAGGGAGTTCAAAAGCAATAATCGAAATAGTTTTGTTTGTGATCTTCGGAATGTCGACTGGAGTTGTGTGTTAAATAACACAAGTAATGATGAGGCTATTTTCTTTGATAAATTAAATGATTCATTCATCCAGGTGTGCCATCACCATGCTCCATTAACAATCAAGACTGTTAATATTAAGAAAGAATATCCTTATATCACCAGAGCCTTTACGAAGTCAATAAACACTAAACATAAATTGTATAAAAAAGGTGTACCCAGTCAGAATGACCCAAGTGTATTCTCTCATTACAAAATATATAGGAATACCTTCACAAGTGTTTTTAGAATTACTAAAAAAAGAAGTAGTATGCTAATTTATTTACTGTAAACCAGATTGACAGGTTTGTGGAATGCAATCCATGATGTGCTTGGCAAGAAGATCTTCCCAGATAAATTACCAGCTCATCTAAAGGTCAATATGAATGGAAGTGATTACACATTGTGACAGACCCAGCTGATGTTGTCGAAAATTTCAATGACTTTTTTGTCAGTGTAGGTGAAACGTTGGCAATAATATTCCACAAACCTCACGCGATTTTAGGAAATTCCTTGGTTAACCTCGGCCACAGTCATTTTGTCTTCAGCCTAGTACAGCCTCCGAGGTTAATAGGCTTCTATTACATTTAGATAGTAAAAAAGCTAGTGGGTGGCACAATCTACCCCAAGGCTTCTTATTCATGCAGCTGATATCATAGCCCCCCACCTTTGGCAAACATTATAAATTGTTCGTTTTCCTCTGATATCTTCCCTAAAGCTTCAAAAATTTCCAAACTTATACCCATTTTCAAAAAAGGAAAGAGTCAAATTCCCGGAAATTATAGTCCGGTGTCGATCTTGCCCCTGTTTAGCAAAGTAACTGAACAAGTCTTTAAAAAGCAAATCATTTCTTACCTGGATACATTCAATATCTTGTACAAACATCAGTATGGATTCAGAAAAAAAACACACATTACTCAGCTTACTTTGATCAGTTTAGTAAATAGCATTTTGCAAAAGATTGACAAGGGAATTCTTACTTTAGGGGTATTTATTGACTATAGCAAAGCCTTCAATACAATACATCATTCCATCCTCTTATCCAAACTTGATCATTATCAGTTTAGGGGCCCCTGTCAACAGTGGTTCCAAAGTTATCTTTCAGACCGTTCTCAATATATCCAGTAATATGTCTATTCGTCACCATCAGGTCCCCCATGGTTCCGTCCTAGGTCCAATATTCATTTTAATCTACATAAATGATTTTCCAAACTTATCCTCGTTCTTTGATTCCTGTCTATTTGCATATGATTCTAATATTTTTCAGTGTCATTCTGCTTCAGAGTACAATTATCTGAACAAAGCTTCTGCTCAGTTAAACAAAATCCAACTCTGGTGCGATACAATGAAACTGACTACAAATAGGGGCAGGGCAAAGTCTATCATATTTAGGGGGTGCAAAAAGAAACTAAATGTATCAGGGGCTATTTTCTCTATGGTTTGATCCACCAACAATCACCGCTTTCTTTGTTCTATTTCAGAGTTACTACTCCCGAATGATACCCGATATTGCTTATATCAAAATCAACATCCATGTCATGTCAAATCGAATGCAGGTCAATTTTATATTTCATTTTCTTTGGCCGCAAAAATTTGGAATGAAATCCCTGTCAACATATCAAAAATGTATTAATTCTTTATATCGTTTCAAACAAATCTTTAAGCAACATCTACTGGCGCAGTGTAACTCACCAACTGTATATTTGTAATGTTAATCGTGTGTATATAATAGTCATACTGAGTACCTTGCTGTGAATTTATGTATATAGATATGTGAGTGGACAGGCCCAGACTAGATGTAAGCTATTTCCTGACTCCCCCATTTACCCACTCTTATATTTATTTTGAAAATAACATGATTATTAACATGTCTTCATTAATCAGTCGACTAGTCACAGAATTATCGAGTCAGTGCCGTAAGGCTAACTCTGATCTCACAAAAGGTCAACCATTATTTTGAAAGATAATTGGGTGTAAATCGTGATTTTGAGTCAAAAGGAACTAAGCAATAAATGTTTGTTTTGTTATGTTCTACAAATGACATTTATGTAAAGAGACGTTTAAGACGACATCTGATCTCAGAAAAGGTGAAAAGGTCAACCATTATTCTGAAAGATAATTAGGTGTAAAACCTGAATTTGATGAGTCAAAAGAAACTAGGCAATAAATGTTTGTTTTTGGTATTTTCTACGAATGACATTATAAAGAAACGATGAAGACGTCATCGTTTGCCTTTTACTACACTCTCACAAAATTCAAATTGATATAATGACTCGTTGCCATCGTACTTTCGAGTGGATTATGCGCAATGACAAGCAATCTCTTACCAATCAGATGCATGTGTGTGAAACGGAACACGCCCATCTCTTAAATTATCAACTGCACATATGTATCTAAATTCGAACAGACTAGTTTTCTTTGGCATTGAATAGATTCACATCGTGTTAGCCTGCATGGAGCATTTAGGATGACTGAAAATGTTAGCTACGACGAGTTTTCATGCCAACAAGAGCAGGTATCAAGATCACTGGAATGGGACAAATTCGACTATGAGGATTTATTAGAAATGCTACTACGCAACTGTTTCAACTCGACAGCCGAAAAGACCCCATTATTACCAGGAAACGGACGTCTTTCACCAGATTATGAGCTCTATCTACTTTCGACAGATGATATTGAATTATCGCGAACACAGCAAATTCTTCTGACTTTTAGCTTCACTGTCAACATAATACTGTCAGTCGTTGGCAACGTCTTGGTCATCCTTGTTCTTACATGCGCCACACGGATGTGGACTGACTTGACAACTTATCTAATTAACCTGGCAATTGCTGATCTAACAATGGCTATATTTTGCATGCCTTTCACTTTCCCGACAATTAGCTTGGGGCGCTGGATTTTTGGTACAGTGATGTGCCCTGCCGTAGTGTTTCTACAACAGGTATGATTTACGACGTATAATTATTTTTATCGCAAAGAACGTGTACATGTAACTGATGAGACAATTTAAATAATACGTCATTTAGTATTCGTTGTTTAATATACAATGACAAACACTTTAGTTTCAGTTTTGTGTAGCCGTGTGTGAGAGAACTTGCTTTCAATTTAGAGCCAACGTTTGAGAGACAAGTTAATGATATTCCCTCACACATGGCAATTGACCTCACCCAGGTACTTATGGCATTCCTACCATACATACCTATACTGCCGTGGTAACGGTTCATAATTTCTTAAAGCGACAAACATAAAGGAATGGATTTCACCATATGCCACTTTTGAAGAGTAAATAGTTCATACCACTAGTTAATTCGTGTTTCAAATTTGAACTATAGACAATTTGGAGTTACCATATATAGTAGCAACGAAATGTGAAGCAATACGATTAGCAGTTTCTGCTGATACTTGATACAAATAAAACAAGACCTACCGACACGTTTATGCAATCCAAGTGGGTATCTCACAGTTTAATGGGAAACGTCGCCAGCTTTTAGTATATAGCCGCCGATCGGAATTAACTGTATTGGATCTGTCTCATTGAAAACCGAGACTTCTGAGACAGGTTAACCTGTGGATTTACGATATTAAGTAGTGGTTTCATTCAAAATCTTATGAGTAGGATCCACATACATTTTTCATTTTATTTATGTTAAAATGTAACAATCAGTGTTTCTGTAGTAGTATATGGATCGGGACGTCGCATTCATTTCCGCTATACGGTTCCAAAGTAACTATGTTATACTGTCCTAGTGATTCCAAAGAACCATAAACAATGTATTCTCGCTTTATAAATGACATGTTCTTTGTATACTCGCCATTGGAATAAATATTACAAAATGTATTACTACTGTTTACTTATGTCCTTTTAAGGTTTACTCTTTATGTATTTGTGTATTATACTTTACGTCACTTTAAATTACTATGCTTATATTGATAGATTTCAAAGGCATTCTCGTTCAGAGCCATTTAAAAGAACACTCTCAAGGAACATACATGTTTTCATCATTAGCTTTATTCTGAGAGCTGATGACGGGTAATCCAGGCAACATAACATTCCTAATAACTCGTAAATATTGGAATTGCTCGCTATGACGCCGACACTTTAAACGTCAGCGACTGATTTATGAATGGATGTTGGAATTGAAGGTTATTTCCTCGGTCATAACTTGCTTGATATTTCATTTATTTCTCCGACTGCTTACACGTACGTCTCCTCTAAGGGTGACCCTTTTATTTTTATGTTTCTCATCACCTTTAAAAGGATGACCCGGTCGGTCAGTTTTTTAAAATAAATGAAACAAGTGTAAGTGTACATGTTTGTGATGAATTCAGTTCACAATCAGACCTTTTAAAGTCAGAATGTCTCAGAATGACAATGAAATTCAAACGATAACTGTGAACCATTTGTTTTAATAAAGTTCTGAAACGTCAGCGACTAATTACAATATTCGCCAATGTGCATTAACCATATTATGTCGTCACATTGCCATCAGTGACAATATGATTATTCCATATCCGTAAATAAAATGGCTTCAATTAAAAGAAAATATGTTCATGCAAAAATATAGCACTGGTCGGATCATAGGAAATATAACGTAAAAATTAAAAGTCACTCTTAGAAGATCAATCGTAATGTTATGAGTAGCCCGCCTCGACCTTATATGTGTTCAATCAGCATTTAAAATATAATTAAACTAACCATGAAAAACACATTATTTCCAAGGCGCTTTAGTCTATGGAACGATGCAATACCAAACAACAAGTTTAATTTGAAGCTATAGCTACAACGTAACCTTGTTGATTAATTTCCACTTCTAAGAGTGTAGCTCTCAGACTAGTGAATTCAAAATGTTAGCATTAAAGTGCTTCTTCGATCACGAGAGATGCATTAACCAGTAGACTATACTATGACGTTCTTTTCAGCCTTCAGTGATTGGCTTAGATTGCATCAGGTGGTATGACACTAGTAGAAAAAATAGTACAGTTTACGACACTTTCCGTACTATAGTTCAGATTGAGTTCAATTCTGTACTTTTATGCTGATGAGGTGGACGTTTCTGTACTTTCCCATTAGCGCCTGTCTAATCGGATTATACTCGATCTGAAAAATAGTTCAGATTGCGAGTCGGAAGTGATTTGAATACATTTGCATTTAGTTCAGAATATATTCATGAGTTCACCCCCATAACCGGGCAGTAAACAAATGAATATTCAAATCTATCTCGCCTGCATGTGATTCAAGGCGTGTACACTAATTGTTTGACCCACAGAAAACTAACAGTAACACTATTTAGTTAGTTAGTTGTCTGTGTTTGACCACATGAAGGCGGAGGGGGAGGGTGCAAAAGAAAAGGGTTACACACATGTACAGTGTATGATATGATGAGAGCTACATTTAATGTACATGTACATACGAACTGACATGTATACGTACATGTACAACTACGCTAGCATGTAAACGTTAGCAAAAACTCTTACTACTACCTCAGACCACTAAAATACTAGAGTGGTCTGAGCTACTACTACTTGCAAAAAGTATTTACAAGCATTTCCATGTAGGTCAATGAAATATCACCTATGTGGGTTATACTTCAATAGTCGGTCAAACAGCGTAAAGGTCTACATTCTACAATGACAGACATGATTGTTCAACTCGGTGCGATCTAAGATGAATTCACGGTGTATATTTGGTTACGTCGCCTTTGAATTGATGATGACGACTCGTCCGACCTAGACTGTTCTGGTCCAGTTTCAAGTGAAAGTCAGAATTATCACGGTGCCATTGATTATACTAACTGTGATGAAACTCGCCCACTCTAGTCTCTATGACTTCATTAGCCCCAAAATGCAAGAACTTAATAATGGTATTGTAAATCGAAGTTCATGCATGCTCTGACTGTCGCCTGTTTTTTGTTTTCTTACATTTTATACAATTTTGAATTGTTAGCTTTGTATTTCCTGCATTAATGTTGAAAACTGGTCTTTTTACTGTGCGTCTTCAATGCGCAGGTAAAATAGTGTGTTAATCTAGCATCGTGAGTACGCGCTCGCTTATGGTTTCGCATACCTTGGACTGCCTGTCATTCAGTATTGTTTTAGCCTATTTATTTCTAAAGAAAAATGGTATGTAAAGGGACTGCTTTAGTTGTCACAGTGCCTTTGTGGATTTATAAATCGATTTATGACAAGTGAGTCTACCTATTTTTTTCCGACCCACTCAGTCAAGGAGTGCGATACACCAATCACCGTGTATTTAGCTTTGTATACAGTGTATGGATAATAGCAAGTTTCGGGACTGAAAAATCATAAATTGTTTGTTAGACTTATTTTTTATTCAATGTAATCTGGGTTGATTGGGAATTTTCAGATATCAGGATTTAAACCTCGGATTTCAACTCAGAAAGGCTATATTTTTTGCCTCAGTCTGAATTATATTAGTAGAACTCTCACCAACGTTCCCAATGTGAAGTGATCTGAAAGTTGGTGAGAGGTCCTCACGTTGGATTACAGCACTGCATGTTCTTGCCGAGAAGATAAAGAGGTGTAGTAATTATGGTTTAAAACTGACTTTTACAAACGCCAGTCGTGTAGGGTCTATGATTTTTTATGTTGTGGATGAATGCGGCACTTTGATCTGAACCTCAGACCACTATAATAGGAACAGACTAGAATCGCTTTTTGTTTTAGGTGTAAATGGGGCTCTAAACCCATCTTCTCTGTCGTGCATGGTTACCCTTCAAACCTGCTTCAAGCCGAACGTTGTGCAAAACGATACTTCGTGTCTTTACGGTTTTTTTTTGCAATTGTGTTTTAGTGGCCTGAGTCTGAACAAGTGTTCATACAGTACAGCAAAGTCCCACCAACAAAATCCATAGCAATAGATGCAGGAAAACCTCAGTATGGGCGACGGTGAAATCATGGTGTTAATTCTAAAACTTTTGAAAGCAAGAACATATGTTTGTGCAACTTTTGTATTAAAAGCATACCATTCCAATTCAAGGACAACGATTTTGTTCAGAAATGGTGGTAGGACTATAATCCTTCCTACCTCCTTCCTTCCTACCTCCATAGTTCAAAACCGCTGATCGTAACTGCATGGTACAGCGCATCTACATTTATTTCTGAGTTCCGGAGGGCATTATTTGATAAGTACCCCATTCGTCCCTGTATTAGATCTTGTATAGTCATAACATTACAAAGATATGTGATTGTTGTGATCATTTCATTTGCTCATTATGTATTCAAGTGTAGTCAAATTTTCTTAGGTGTATGAGCAACTTTACTTCACCAATAAATTCTACTTTCTCACGAGTATTGTAAAATAACATGGCTATAATATGATACTACACAGCACGTTTTAGACGTATTTGCATATCAATGTCATCTTCAAATTTTCTTGAAGAATTCTTCATCCAGATACTCTAACATACCTGCACACCAAATGTCAGCCCATTCAATCGATTAGTTTTGCGGCTGTCATTCATTTTTACTTTGAATTCTTTAATTTACAAAACAAATGACAGTTTTTGACCCCAAAAATGACCAAAAACAGAAAATTGAAAATATCTTGCTGTCATAAACAAATATGAATAGACTTCTCGATAAAATTCCATTTACTCATTGGGAACATCGAACGTACAATGTCAAAAAGTCGCACTGGCGCAAAGTATCATGGGAAAACTTTCTTTGGCACACCTCACTTAGGAAATATAGCCGCAACAAAAAAGTTAATACTGGGATCATGTCTTTTTAAATTTAGCCTTTACCTTATAGAATAGAAGTATCAAAAGTGTATGCACTAACAAGTATCTGTGGTTTGTGCAAACATGCCAAATCGCTGATGATTGTTAAACAACAAAACTTTGCATACCATTGTCATTAATAATTCTACGTTTTACTTCTGAATCAGTTCTAAACACTTACGATTGAAATGATCGTCAACGATACGCTGATTTGTAGTTGAGGGTAATTAAAAATATTTTACAATGACGATTTCGACCATTAGCCGATGGAGGTGACCCCAACCAAACCTGTCACAAGATGTAAACTTGCACACTTTTTGTGTGTCAATATGTCTGTTCTGGTCAGTCTGTTTTGGGAATTTATGGTACACTCACTGTCGCAGTTTTCAGCCAGGGTCACGTTATTCGACGATTACTATTTGGATAAACACTGCAAAAAAGTAACACCCGTCATTGTTGCTTAGACATTTTCCTAGGGTCTTTTTCAACATGATTTATAGTAAGAAGTAACTTTGTTGATGGTGTAGTCACTGACTTTATAACCCTACATCGATGACTTAGTAATTGAACACGCAAATGAATTATCATGAACACTGATCTACAACCGATCCGACCCTGGGATTCGATCACAATTCATGGCGTCGCTTGCCAGTCTATGTCTATGTCTTGGTCACGCAAACGTGAACACTCTGATATCTGAAACACTTCTTTGCTCCAGATACGCACCTTTTTTTCATGGAAAATGTCATATAGTTTGAAGTAAGCTGGGAGAAAATATTAATGAGATATTTGTAGATTTAAATAAGAGTGAAATGATAGTCAAGTGATTTTGAACCATCTCCGTGTATTTTGCTTTAGCGAAAACACTGACAACTACTAGTATGTGATCGCCCGGTCGTCAAATTGCAAAGAACAATGAAGAACAGCTGAACACCTTCCTGTGGTCATCTGTTCCTTTCCGTACCGACTCTCAATTGTTTTGCTGCGTTTACTTGTATATCTTTAATAACAATAGTTTTTTAACTAACACCAATGTTCTTCCACTTTCTTTGCTTTCAAAATCAGTCACTTACTGTTGTAGCCAGTCAAAGACAGCCATCCTCAACTGGAAACACACCATGACAACAAAGATATACCAGAAAGTCATGACGTTTTGAATCATATCATTCGGCCCCCAACCCTGTTTTTGACAATTAAAAAATGCTCTACTACCCATCACAGCCAGTATCAATCAGACTTTTTCCATATATTATATTCCACCCTAACTTAACCCATATGACCGCCCCATTTATAACTCGTATGTCCGGACATGAACATGATTGGCTTTTCGCTGACCAAGGGGTATGAGACCATATGTGGAAGTGGGGGATAAGCTTATCAAATATGACCGTAGTTCCATGTAAATTAAAACTTATAGTTATGCTTATAGTCGTTACGTTTTCAGTTTATTGTGGTACCCGCTTGATGCTTTCTCTGAAGATGCCGACGGGATCAGTCTAAAATTCAGTTCTGGTGTATAAACTACAATGTATCACACATATCATGACTCTCACTATCCAATCCATCGGCTATACACTGGAGAACACAAGGACTATACTGACTGTTTTCTATCCAGCACGAAATAAATTGAGAATACGTGGAACTTATATGTACATGAACAGTAGCTCCGACAACTCTGACAAGTCTCTATATACCCCACCAGGCCTCTTTGCTGGAGTTCGCGGAGCGTGTGTTGTCAGTGCTAATCTCGTCTAGTTCCTATCACCGTGTTCCTAAACAGTATCGTTACCATTTACACCTCCACTCACTAAACTTGGTTTAGTCATAGAAAATAGAGAGGACCCTCTCTATTGTCTATGGTTTAGTTAGATACCAATTGGCATCTGGACTAGAGCTAATCACGAGTCCATCACAACGTGCATGCATCATTTTCTGATGTCCGCATTTGATTTGGACATTGAAGTAAATGATTTTACATTTCTGAGTCTCATTCGGTATTTTTCCACTGTTCTATATGTGGTAGCTACTACTTTTGGCACAATAAAAAAAAAGATGTTACGAAGACGAAAAAAAATATAATCGAGATGCACGATAAACATTTTTGGAAAAAAAGTCACATAAATGACTGCAGTATCCATATTTTTAATTGGCATGATTGAAGACTTTAAAAAATGAATGATGATAAAAGTGAGATTTTGCCTCAGTGATGGTTTTTCTATACAAGCGATAACATCACGATACCGGGTACTTCACAAACATTATCTCACTGACTTCAAAACCATAGTGACTAAATCGTTTCGTACAATTAGACGGCATGATGTTTTTTACGTCTCGCACAAGCATATACAATGGTACACTTTACCAAATTGTAATAGACCATGTAAATATTACATTGACCGATGCAGATCTTGCTCGCGCAGGTTGGGTAGATTTATATGCTACGTTATGCCTTAGGCCTAAAAAATAACTGTTTGGTTTCTGTTACCCGACCCACCTAGTTTTTCACTGCCGACCCTTAACTTTTTTTTTACGTGTTCTTGAAAAACTAACAAAATCGCAACAATTGTGAAGTCTCACGAGACATAGTGGATGCAGAAACTGACATCAACTTAAAAAGACAATATAAAACTGTTCCTCCAATCTGTAATGGTTGTACATCTAATGGAAAGAAGCCAATAACACAGAGATCATTTGGAAAAAATGGAAAACCAGAATTAGACACTCGCACATGAATAAAAATAAATCTACCTACCCCACCTATTTATTTATTTTGCCTAATCGGAACAACACAATTTTTTTAATAGGCCTATTTCCTAACTCAAGCTTAAATTATTGGACCCTTGTGAACCAAAAATGTGCGAAAATACAACGCCAAAATAGTAACGCTTTGCACGGTTTTCACACTGAGCAATACGATTAGATCATAGACAGTGAAGTTCTCCAGTGTCTCTGGTTAGACCGACAACAATGAAACCGTTAGCGGGATCTCAGAGTCATACTCATTCACATACATTTTTTTATGGCTGTTCACGTTGGTTAGCAACATCTCTGTCTTTGAGTTTGAATGAAATCGCTGCCATTCCCTACAGGAAACTGTTCTATGGAATTACATGCCAGGAGCGCTTTCAATATCATAGAATGTTTTGTTGATCTTTTTTTTTCTTTTTTTCTTTTTTTTTTCTTCTTTTTTTTTTGGGGCGGGGGGGGTCGACAACTTTTACCAAGACAACCATTATATTAATCATTATAGTAACTACCTAGCATGGCTAATAGCCATACTGAGGTAGAACTGTAGATTGCTAAAATGTTATGGGTTGCTGGTTGTACACAACCTCAGCATATGCCACTTGACTTTCAGGCATTAATAGGTGGCAGAAATAGTCCGCACCAGGGCCGCTCTGTAGTCCGCATAAAAGGGTGACTAAGCCCAGACAATATTGTCCAGACCAGATTTGGAGGTGTGAACGCATTTAAAGCTGACTCGGTTCTAAATCTTGGTGCATATTCATGAGGTCGACACCTAGAAAATGAACCATGTGTACATTTCTTTTGTCTTTTGTTAGTTAATTTATGCGGGTAAACTGTGTCTTCACTAACATTTTCCACTAAAAGTTTCAAAATTGTCTTGTTTTTTGAAGGACTACTATAATAATATTTCACCGCCCTTGCTTTATTGTCATATCAGGAAAGTCAAGAACTTGACAAAAGCTATTCAAAACAAAGTAATCAAAGTTGTAAAACCAAAATGGTGCCGTGGAGAGTTGTGTCTGGTCATGTTCTGATCATGGAAGTATAACCCACGGTCTGATCTAGTAGCAGTATATCAACGACGAATCTACATTACAAACAAACAAACAAACAACACACACACACACACACGGTGATATTAAAAAGCACGCAACACAAAGGTTGGTTCACATCCCTCGCATCAGTACCGGTACCCATTCTACTGAGTTATAAATATAAATCACATTCTCAGCTACAACATTGAACTTGTATGATACAAAAATCTTCAGAATGTGCGGGCCATATTTTCACTACCGGCATTGGCAGTCACCATCACTGCCTTTAAAAAAAATTAATACAGATAAATGGAAGCAAAAACAATCCTCTTGACGGTAGTTTAGTAGTCAGTTATGAATTATGTAACGTTAAATAACGCTATTCAAATATTTCCCTCTATGCCTCCCATATACCGATAGTAAATCTTCAAACATCCATACAGACATGCGGACTTTGCTCCCTACTAGATACATCCATGTTTTACGTTACTTTCGTATTGCAAATTTAGCTGATGATGTCATGTCAAAGCCACGTGGTCTAAAAACCTGAATCTCCGTACATACATTTCGATATGAAATTATTTATCCGTGATGTTTAGAATTTTGGTCGGTCAATATAGTTTCAATGACCAAGTGTGACCCCCACTGATGTCTAAAGTACTAATATCAGTACCTGACCGGCCATGGCCATGGCCTTGTTTTTGTTTTTGATTTTCTTCAATATTCAAATCTACGTAATGTCTGGTTTGTTAGGCCATAAATTCCAAGCATATTTACCATGATATCACAAATATAGACCAGTTACAGAAAGTAATAAGTGTCAGCAAAATACTGTAATATCGACACTGTTTCACGGATTTTAGGGACGCTGGTGCTTGGATTATTTTACGGTTGACATTACCTAGCCAGTAATATAAGGAGTAGTACATGGGTATTTTATCCCTGGACTCTCTGTCTGTTTATATCGAAATGGAATAAGCTGAAACAGTTCTTCTTTGAGCAGGAAATATGTTGTGATTATGGATATTATATATATACATGTATATAATTGCCAACACATCGGCAACGAGAGTAATGACATTGACTATACGTAATATGTAAAGATGTAGTGTAAAATTGGAATACGGTCGTCAGGAACTAGATTAGGGTAGGGGGAGGCTCAGGAGAAAAATTGTTGTCACGGGAAAAAAACGAATTGGGACGTGCGTGAAAATTCGGATTGTCCCAAAGGGGCCCGGAGTCACGTACAAATATTTTGCTCATGAGTTGAACCAAATTTAACTCCAGGAGCAGACGTTTAACAAGCGTATTTTTAAAAGGGTGACTGGCAGAGAATGTGTGTCTCTTGAAGGGTAGACAATATACTCGCGATAGACTATGGGTTTCAGGCCACTGTGTCAGACGTGGTCTTGGAGGAGTCAGTACAATTCCTCCAAGAGTGGTAAGAGGCCAAGCCTGAAATAGACGGGTTGTGCGGCAAGTAGAAGTTTACATGCCTTGTCTGTGGTTTACATTGTGCACGCAAAACATCCCACAAAACCGGCCATAACTAAAGCGGCATATCAGTAAATATGAAAAACGTGATCTTGGTAATTTGGATACCAGTTCTGAAAATATTCTCCGGGAAAATAGGTTAAAATGAACATCAAGATAGCTGCCTATTTCCCATTGTTTATAAATCGTCAAGAGGTTAAGCTATCCACTCAGATGAACCACTCTTTGTCACTTTATAATCTGGCATTATACATGGGATAATTTCCAAAATGTACATGTTTTATCGTTTCATTTTGGACTTTATAGAAGTTGATGACTAAAATTACCTTACCCTCGATGAAAGTTATGAATGCGACTAGGTTTTACCATAGACAGGGTGGAGGGTCTATGGTTTTACCTACTAGAATTAGTTGCGACAAGATTGTAAATGCACATGGGCGAGTTTTGCCAGATTGCTTTATTTCAAGTGATTTGAAAATTGTGAATGGCGGACTTGGCCGTGGTCCATCGAATTGTCGAGTACTACCGTGGTGGCACTAGTCGTTCCTCACTGGAACGGCAAGTGCCACCTTATGGCGATATTTATTGTCTTTGAACCTTTCTCAACAAATAAATCACACATAACTCCCCAAACGCTTCCATTCTAGAAATCCGGTGCCGACCCTAAACCTTTTTAATAAAGAAGAAAAATCAGTAAAATCGAGAAAATTGTGAGTGAAGTCTTGCCAGAAATGGTCATCAACTTAAAAAAGACAATAAAAAAACGCGGTTCTTCCAATCTGGAATGCAGAGCAGATGTCTTTGAAATAGAATTATTTAGTTTGGTTTAAAATTTAGTTGAAGTGGGCACAAAACTTGATTTGGTTCTGACTGTTCTGAATTTAGGGACACGAAATCGTCTCCCTGATGGCAGGAGTTCAAAGTGTTGGGACATAATGTGGCCTTTGTCATTTACCATTTTCCCAGCTTTGTTTTGTACACGAGATGTAAACATTTCATTCAAATTAGTCTACTTTTCACTCAATACTTTACTAAACACATTTACAATTTTGTTCAAGACACTCTTGTAGCTAGTCCCTAGACTACCAGACCAGCACAAAAAAGAAAATGTTAAACCGACTCAAAACTCCGATAGAATGTCTGTAATACCTTGGCATTTACAAAATTTTAGGCCCCTCAATTGTTGTAGACAGTAAACTCTAGATTGACATTTCTTGTTAATGAAATCTGTGTTGGCCTTAACATTTGATTTATTATCCAAGACTGTTCCTATATATATATATATATATATATATATATATATATATATATATATATATATATATATATATATATATATATATTTAGTCACCTGTTCAACTTTAACATTGTCAATAAAAAGGTCGGGCACTACTTTAGGGTTCTTCCTAAAGTCGACCTTTCGTCCAAGTAGTTTTCTTTACACCAAGTAACAAACCTATCAACTTCATCGAAATAAGTACGGTCAGAATTTGACAGGTCAACTAATGCAGAGTTATCAGAATATTTGATAAGTGGATTTGTATCGGTACCTGATGAGCAGTCATTTGTGTAAAGTGTAAATAGTTTGTGTGAGAGTATCGTGCTCTGTGAGGCACCCCTAAATGTTGAATGGAAGGCTGAACTTAATTTTTGGTAGCGAACAAACTGGGAAAGGTTGACAAGAAAATCCATTATCCAGAGGATGAGTTTGGGGTTAACGTTTAAATAACTAAGTTTATGAGCCATCATGTTTGGTTGACTTCTGTTAACGACTGATGAAAAATCAATAACCAATAGTCTTACAAATGAACTTGGTTTTTCAAGATGTGTATACGCATCGTGAAGTAATGTGAGAGTTGCATTATCAGTACCTCTATTACTTTAATATGTAAATTGGTATGGGTCAAGGTGTGAATGTTTTTGTGGGTTTTGACAAAGTAAAATACGCTCGAAGCATTTCATCACAATGGAAGTCAGTGCTACAGGACGATGCCTTGGAAGTTTTTAGGGACCGGACAGATGGTAGATGTTTTCCAAATGGTTGATATCGTATGATCATTGTACGACCAATTGAACAATCTACTGGAAACACTAGCTAACTGCGATGCATAGACATTCAGTAACCTACCACATATGTTATCAGGACCCATAGCTTTCCTTATATTTAGTTTCTTAAAAATAGACAACTCGTTTATCACTGATTTCAAATTAACTCTTCTTTTCTTCTTATTTACTCTCAAGATCTAACCCGATGTTATCTATTTCCTTTCCAAAATCGTGAATATCAAAGCGACAGTACATTACAACTTCGCCTCGCCACCACCCTGTGTTGCTTGGCAAGGTGGTAAATAAAACAAGTTTGCCTTTGGGATTATATTAACTGGGATTGTCGACACTGAATAATCCGGTCAATCATGGCACTGCGCTCATTGTATGTCACGGCGTACAAGTATAAACGACGTTCATACTTCCATGACCATAGTTTCTGCGACCTGTCATTTGTTTGACCATAGACACTCCACCTTTGTGGAGGGTCCATGGTTTGATGGGATGCGTTAATTCTGGCAAACTTGTTTGGCAAATCGATCTGACGCAATATAGCTTGTGACCGTGGCATGCATAGCTTGGGTCAAAATCTATAACACCATTAAAGTATAAATAATGTTTAAACTTCCACGATAACACATACCTTTGAGAAATTATACTGACAGTATAATTACTCCAAGCACAGACTATTCTCGTGTCAAACCCCGACACGAACTTGTTTTTCCTTGAAGAGTATATCTCGTGAGACCTATGGAAATTATCAAAATCTATATTGTAGTTGAAAAGAGCAAGAATGAAAAGAGGGGAAATTTAAGGGACATCATTTCTATATACACGTGTATTGTGCAAAGAACCCGATATCTTTGACCGCGTTGCCGTCAACCGAGCAATGGTAATATATATATATATATATATATATATATATATATATATATATATATATATATATATATATATATATATATATATATATATATATATATATCAGATCAGTATATATATATATAAGAGGTAAGTCATAAACTGAAGGAAAAGTGCTCAATACTGAGAAGTAGAGCTGTATTTACACAAAGTACACAAGTTATGGTACGGAGGCCGTTACGATCTTCAGACGACTAAATAACGGAAATTCAAGTGATAGAATTCGATGCGCGTTGTTGAGTGACATGGTGGAATGATAGAATGTATTTGTTTTCGTGGACGATTTAGTGGACGATCTAGTGGAATTAATCTCTAAAAAAAAACATGAATCATGGTCTGAGTACTTCACAAATGTATTCAATGCTCAAGTCCAAAGTGATGAAAGTTTCTCGATTTCCATGATCTTATCAGATCCACCTTGATAGACATAAATTCAGGCATTAATGGTGAGATTAATATCCGACTGTAGTCTTTTGGACAAGGTAATTACTTTGATAGTCTAGTTCCTATACTGTATCATTACCATTTATACCTCCACTCAAAGTATAGTCAGAGTCGTTACTCTAGAAGTCTTGAAATGCATGAGATGCAATTTAAAATTCATTTACAGCCACCCACACAGTCATTAACATCATGTCTTTGTTAATAAATCACAAAACTCTAACCAATAACACAGTCCCTCATAAAGTTAGTGTTTATTGGGACAGTAATGTTCAAATGTGGTATATTTGTCAGCCCATGATGCTACTTATATACTGTTTACATCACCAAAACATTTAGGTTTCACTGATTGGGTGAACAACTTTTTGTGCTATTTGAGGGGCTTTTGGCTAGACGTGGTTTAGTTAGAAACCATATTGGCATCCAGACTATTACTTTGAAGGAGATCATTGAAGAACAATAAAAATAAAACTCAAGGTGTGGATATGGGATCAGTGTGGCATTCTACATAGACATTCTCCAACAATTCTTGTAGACATGTTATGTAACCATTTTTTCTTCACGAAAGGCATGTTCCCACAGGAATCAATGGGGTAGGGGTTTCTAACATTGTCTTTTGAAAGTAAATTACATGTATGTCAAAACTAAAATTATTGTATTTACTAAGAGATGAAATTCTTAAGAAAATTGAAAAGTGGTTATTGGTGGTCATAAACTCGACGTTGTTCGCTTTTTATGAATATCTAGGCGTGATTATGTCAAGCAGTGGTCTATGGTATTTAGCGCTTGCAGCTCAAGCGAGTAAAGCAATGATTGCGGTCATGAGTCAACTTGCAAAACTTGGGGACCTCCTAGTCAAAACTAAATTTAAAAGTTTTTGACTGTAAACTATTACCGATATTAAATTATACAGTGGAGATTTTGGGTTTTAATAGGTCTACTGAAACTGAACGTGTTCAAAGTAAATTTCAGTGTTATATTTTGAGTCGTATATAAACATATATGTAGTCTTTGAGTATGGGAGCTACAAAAATGCTTGACAAGTGTTCATTACGGGAAGTAGGCTGAAATGTTTTGAGATTGCTGAACGAGAGCTGCAAAACTTTAACCTCAGACCACTTCTCCTCAGCCCTGGTTCAAGTTCTTAGGTCATAGTGGTGTAAACTACATCTCAGACCACAATGTAGTGACCTGAGACTACATGCACATGTAGGCCCTACCTACTGGTATATTATGTAACTGCACTTGACGCCAGTGTGATTTCTAACTAAACTGTGTTATTGAAAGAACCGATGTGACGTCATCTGTTTTCTTTGTACCTGACACAATCCTAGCTGCTGTATTTTGGGCATGTTCAAGAGGGACAATGTTTTTAGCTGGCAGCCCATACAGAAGGGCCATTCAGTAGTCGGGTATCGATGATATAAGTGCATGACCAAGGTTCTGACAAACTCCGTTTGTAAGATACTGGCGTATGCGACCATAGACAGTGGAGGGGCCCCCTCCACTGTCAATGATGCGACCTATTGTTCGGGGGTGAAAAAGAACTGATCTACATGTCAACGAGATGTGCTTCTTGAGGTTATAACGGTCATCAATTGTTACACAAATGGTACATGCTGAATCCACTAACTGCACAGAAGACGATCCCATGTTGATGTGGTTCATGAGACGAGGAAGCCTGTTGAACTGAGACGTGATAAGGAGGACCTCGGTTTTGCCATCATTAAACTAGCTTATTTTGGGTCGTTTAATATCATGTGCAACAGTTTCCATCTTAGTTACTGTAGTTGACGTATGTGATTGGGGAAATATATTGGTAAATCTGGTTGTCGTCTGCATGTTGTTGCATATTGAGATTTTGATGTCGGATTAGCTTTCCAAGTGGTGATGTGTATAGACAGCATACGCGTGTAAGAGTGGACCAAGCACAGGGTTTTGTGACACTCCACACTGCAAATGTTTGGTTTCTGATATGCCTTGTACAGAAATGGACTGTTGTATATCTTTGAGGTATAAAGACTCTAGTCGAATGCCTGTAATACCGAGCTCGGAATAAACTTGAAATTATGCTGGAGTCAGAATTTACGGGGGGGGGGGCATGAACAAAATTGAGGTTCAAAGGGAGGGGGGCATGACAATTGTGATGGTCTGAAAGGGCCCCCGAATATTCTGCTCATGATTTGAACCAAAATTAAACCCCAGGAGCAGTTGTTTACCAAGTAAATTTACATTTGTATAAGTGTATGCCTCTCTCTCTCTCTCTCTCTCTCTCTCTCTCTCTCTCTCTCTCTCTCTCTCTCTCTCTCGTCGCCGTATGTCTCCTTCTCTCTTGCTCTATCTCTCTGTGTGGAGACTTTGTTGAACATTCAAACCACAGGAGCAATCGTTTACCTTGTACTTTGCAAAATTGTTCACTTCATTTACCTACCACACATTTAATTATTAGGCAGCCAATGGCCAAACGAATGTGTGTGTCTGCCAAAATATCTATGTATTAGTTAAAGCGTAGGTAATACAGTTGTAAAATAATTTAATGAGAGTACAATTTGGGTATTGAAGACAATTTTCAAGTACTTTATGGCTTCCAATAATGTGTATGGTTTGAAATATTATGCCGCTAAATGGCCTCCTACATGTCCTTATTTTTCAAACAATTGCCTACTGTGGGAGGGGGACACACCCTCCCCACTACTTATCGAAGGGGGTGCCGTTTCTGTCAAGACATAGGATTCAAAAAGAAAACTCTGCTGGTTAAGTTTTTCCAAGTACAGGTTACAGCCCAATGAGCCCACATCCATTTGTAAAGAAATCTCTATGTCTGATATGTATGGACACTGAAGTTGATTTCCACTGTTAGCTTACAGTGTGTCATATAGTGTACCATACTGTACTTCTCTGACGTGTATGGGGAGGGGGTAATGTATAATTGCATATTAAAATATGTGCAGCCGGGGGGGGGGGGTATGGACGTCGCCATCTTTCAAGCGCTAAATTACCTATTAATCGAGATTTGTTTCAAAACATTAGCATGGTTGATAATATATGTGAAAGGGGTAAACTAAGAATGGTTTCTGGGATCGCCTAAGTCAACACGACATATATTGTGGATGGTCTGAGATATTCGATTACGATTCACATCGTCCGATTTCCAATCGTCCCAATATCCATATTAACATTCTTTATCGTTTCAAAATCACAAAAATGCATATGTCGTGGTGGGGTGAGTACCGACTCTAGTTTGGTCTCCTCTCTCTCTCTCTCTCTCTCTCTCTCTCTCTCTCTCTCTCTCTCTCTCTCTCTCTCTCTCTCTCTCTCTCTCTCTCTCTCTCTCTCTCTCTCTCTCTCTCTCTCTCTCTCTCTCTCTCTCTCTCTCTCTCTCTCTCTCTCTCTCTCTCTCTCCCGTCTCCCCCTCTCTCTCGTCTCCGTATCGAAACTTATTCAGTCATAAAATCATCAGGTTTCTGACAATTTCCAATACCTGTTACAAGAAAGACTGCAGTACAAGAATATTTGGTTAGCTACATGTATTACATCTGATGCCTTATACGTGACACGCACGATAATTGTCCAGTTTGCATCAGAGGGTGTGCCTCGCCTTCTGTACATGTGCCGTACGTCTGGCTTGTCTGTCAGTGTCACATTTTGCTTCCCCTCTTCAGTTTTCTCAGATGTTTTAAGAATTTAAACATAGTCAGTGTCTGATCGACAAAAATTCTTTCCACTGAAGTTTAGAAAACATTTAGTGCAACTCTACGTAAACGTCATGTTGATGCATCATACATCATCATGAGACGTCACATTGACCTCACACTTCGCTTCGCGCTTCCTTCAACGTCCGGTCGTTATGAAACTAGTTCGAAGGCTTTCGCTAGCGATAGCGTGGCCAGTCTTGTTTTACTGCGTAATCGTCTAATGTTTTCCAAATAATTATGAATTAATTTATCTTTTTGTTTACACTTTGGGTATTTTACTTGCTATTAGAACTCCCGGGCAACTCATATTTAATTTTCCAACCTTAGAATTTGTTCAATGATCGTCAGGTTTGAGTACTTTCCTAAGCCGGTCCCACAACTGTTATACTTATAAGTTATAGCTGGGCGTTGTGACCGGTAACCGGCTATTATCTACATCACTGCCTACTAGGTACGTCAAAAACACACCGTTCGCACATGTGAGCCTGATTTTAGGCAAAATATCGGGCTATTAGAGTGCATACAGGCCCTTTTGTTCGCTTGTATTGTTTGCATTTGGTATTTGGCATTTCGCACGTTGTTTATTTGCACCATTCACAGTGTCTTATCATGCTTTGTGTAACTTGTAAGCCTAATCGACAACTGGGCCAACGGTTTTTACTAGACAAATTTGAAACAAATTTTGCGTCAGTTTGATGGTAAACCTGCTATATTGACTACCAAACTTAGTTAACCCCAGTTATTTTTACTCATGTTGCATCACCATATATTTAGAAAGAGTATATATGAAATATGAGAGCCATGTGAAACTTCTTCAGTGCAAAATGGGATGAAGATATGAGGGCAAAGTCAGTGCTCCTTATAGTCTCGCTGCCAGACTCGAGACTATCGTCCCTAATCTGTTTACCGAGCGGCGCAGCCGCGAGAAGAGCGGGACCAGTCCCCCTCTATTCTCGCGGCTGCGCCGCTCGGTAAACAGATTAGGGACGATAGTCTCGAGTCTGGCAGCGAGACTATGCTCCTTACAGCAGTTTGTTTTTCCCGCATATGCATACATTACCCATAATCCTTTTAAGTATTCTGCAGATATCTGTGCAATGTGCACTCATGACTCATGAAAATCTGGAATGCACTGATCGAAGCCAATTGTACAGTTATACTATAAAAACAGGAGTTATGAGTATAATTGAAATAAAACAAGAGAATAAGAGATGAGGGCCCTCAGAATCGTCACGTAGAGTGATATAACAGTTACATGGATGCCGGGCATGTACCCATAGGTACGGGCCCGGGGGGGGGGGGTTCTGCATGCCGAACGTCATTAAGTATTTCCTTTACTTTGGTGCTCATGATCGTAATTTGGATGATGCCCAAGATATTTGAGGCGTGAATACCTGTTGTTCTTCTAAAGGCTTGTTTATTACTGTGAAGATCACACCCTAACACTTAATTGTTCTATAAACGACACATGGACAAGAATACTATTCCCATAGAGGTTAGTCTAGTTAATTCCTGATGGACCGTATTTCGTTCAGCGTTACGTTGTACATAACACGGTCAGTCAGAAACTATAGACGACATGGACGACATGGATGCCATATAATATTCCCAATAGTCACTCAATTTTACTTAGCTAGAAATAATGTCCACAGACTCAAATCTGTCAGCACGTCTCTACTGTGAGTTTGTTGACGCTATTGGCCGGTCAGGTTTGTTAAGAAGCTCCATACACTAGCAATATTTGTGGCCCAATTTTAAACTATTATTGGAAACGATTGTCATGTCATCTAAATCTGTATTACTATGCATCAAACGCGTAGAAATGTGAAACACGTTTAGTGGTGGCGGTATGTAGTGCATAATGAAAAGGCGTACTACGAACATTTATTTCAAAATGAGCCCTGTGATATTACAATCTACGTACGTCCTAACCATGTAGTTCATATCATAAGCCTGCTTATATACATACATATGTATCGAATACACTAGCTACACGTATAGCGTTTATGTACGTATTGATTGCAAGCACGGTAGATTTGAATATTCATTTGTTTACTGCCCGGTTATGGGGGTGAACTCATGAATATATTCTGAACTAAATGCAAATGTATTCAAATCACTTCCGACTCGCAATCTGAACTATTTTTCAGATCGAGTATAATCCGATTAGACAGGCGCTAATGGGAAAGTACAGAAACGTCCACCTCATCAGCATAAAAGTACAGAATTGAACTCAATCTGAACTATAGTACGGAAAGTGTCGTAAACTGTACTATTTTTTCTACTAGTGTGAACTAGTGATCTATAGTGACGTGTACTAGTATTCCTTTCTCCCTATGGTTTTAGTCATGTACCACGGGATTATTTTCGATGATTTAACTATGGGCAGATTATGACCCATCGTGTTGTTATGTAGCAATTACTTTTCACGGGTTTCATTCTTCAGAAATAGTTGTTGCATATAATCCCTCGGGATAACAGGCTTCTACTGATGCTCTCATAGCCAATCAATACGTTTTTATCACAGATATAATACGATTAGCTGTAAGCAAGGTATTAAAATATGTTGTGAGATGACATGAGCAAAAAGTGAAAACTATCAATTGTACATACTATTTCAATATATTCTCTTTTAATCACATTTTAATACCGGATACAAACGAATGCAGTGTGCAATTTCTTATGATACTATGATACTATTATATAGATATATAGACTTAACTCAAAAGAATAAGTATGTTATAAGTCGTTACTCCGCTTCCTCAGCGATCATCAGTCGATTGGTAAAATTAAATTATAATGGTCTACCACTAATGTTGCATTGAGCACTGTTCTCTCCAGTGAGACTCTTACAGCTGTAAACAATAAACTATATATATATATATATATATATATATATATATATATATATATATATATATATATAATTGAAATGATTTCGTTTTTATGCAGACATCGTAACCTATGACACACACACACCCACACACACTAGCAGCGTCTTTACAATTTTGTAAATAGAGGATGGTATTGATCCTTGTGATCAATAGATGAAGATTTGACATCAAGTATTAAATTGAAGTATCGCGACCATGTCTGTGTTCAATCGATGAGTCCACTTAAAGTGTATTATATGTAGGTTTTTATTCAAGTCGCTTCAGGAGTAAAAGTGATTATGAATGTCTATCTCTGCATTACGTATGCATGACTTGTATATAACAGGGTTCGTGACAGAGAACATACTAGTCAAGACGACGCTCAGAGTTGTGTAAACTCCATCAAATAAGTGCATTTGCACACATCAATTTTTCCCGGTTCCAAGCTAACAGACATTACTCGATTCAAACATCAATCTTCAAAGCTTCGTGGCCTTTAAGGTAATTGTTCAGTTTGTGCATGCACCCTAAAAAGTTAGATACTATTTTAATCATTAACGGAGTTAACGTTGTCGATCATCATGAGCATGGCCAGCTGCCCTAAGTGATTTCTCATAGATGGTACTGTAATCGTAACGTGTTTTAGTAGGAGTGGCGACAGCAAATATACAGAATGTGGATTTGTAATTACAAACGTCAGAACTTATTTGATTAGTCTGGGTTATATTGATTGGCCGCATTGCATTTACTTGACCAAATTAAATATTCAACAGGAGCTGTCCACGAAATGTGGTTTCTAGGGCTAAATAAAACCAATAATGTCTTTCAGATAACCCGAACGACGCTAGTATAACCCGTGGCCATAAACACTTTTCGGAATGCAAAAAATATCGATGTAACAATTTACTTCTATTTCCGTGTACACTTTCATATTTTTGCCTCGTCTGTAGTAAACTCATATTCCAGACAGAAACCAGGTTTTTTAGACAATAACAATACGGTCTACTCGTGTTAAAATTGTCTCTATTTCTTTTATATGTCACCAACTATCACCGCATTGTTGTGATCGACGAGTGTCGTACTTTTGGGTCGAAGTAGTTGTTGAAAGTTTTAAAGTAAAATAAAATAAAACCTACCTACCTATCCTACTTTCTAAAGTCATCATTGTACAGGCAAACATTTAAATTTTGCCTAAGTGATAATTTGGCAAAACGAATTGCACGGCTTGAATCGTCCAATAACTGATTCTTACTTTGGGGTTCAATTATATAATGCAAGTCATAATGCATGATCTTCAGTTTGTTCACACCTTTTTTGTAGTCAATCACCACGTTCGCCCACTTTGTACATTATTTTGTGTTCTTGACCACAAAACAGCATTTTAAACATTGCATAACAAAGGATTCGTATAAGCTAACACCACTAAAGTGAATTCGAAAACTACGTTCTATTATTTCGAACGCAGTCATGATATTCTGGAATATGCCCGCCAAAAGTATACCCCTTTGAAATAGAATGGTGAGCGGTTTAACATAACAACCATCTACCGCAAGGTATAATTATGTTCGCAGCCGCAAAATGTGAAACGTCAGTTTTATATTAGTTAGACGTAGATTATGTTACGATGGTGTAATGTAATTGTAAAATAACATCAAGCCCATCGGGCTAATCCACAAGTTTACTGTAAGCAAACTAACTACGTACATGAATTCACTCGTATACACAATTGCTAAATCTTACGAACTCGTGATTCATTTTTCTCCTTCCGTCTACTGGTGGTCCCAAACATATTTTAAGTGATTTACGGGTTAGCCTATTAAAACGGACTGTACAAAGCAACTAGAAAAATAGATGTAACAAGAGGATACGCACTCTGAGTGGTCGAATTGTATATTGCTCATATGCTCAAAACTTCAGGAATTACACTATAATTCACGACATCAGAATATGCCCTTCGTGGTATCAATTGTAAAGCACCAGGTCCAGTGAGTTATATAAGTGTTAAATATGTTTAGGGAAGGTTATACAATATGTCTTCGCAGAAATTCTGAATAAGGTTGTGTACGAGATTAAGCAATCATGAGGTACTGAGATAGTATCTTCTAATTAACTAAGCAACAGGTGTTTGTATCCTAAGCTACTTCCCCCAACAACTTTACTCCAAGTCGTCAGTATTACCTGTTGAAGCAATTAAACATATTATAGTACATACATTTTGTATTTGTACTTGTAAATAACGACTGTCGATAATAATAGAACTAACACATTCGGAATGGTTTTATTTACGTCAGTGAAATACACTGCTCAGACAAAAACTGACCATCGCTACGTTTTCCCCTTGAGTTTGTACATTAACTATTTCGCAAATATTATGCTGGCTGGCGATCATCTTCTTTCTTTCATGTTGTCGTTGAACACACTGACTTGAAGATTCCTGCCTGCTGTCAGCAGAAACATGATATTTTATTCATCAACAAGCCCCTTTTTTGCATTATGAATATCTACGGCTTCAAGGTAGATAAGAACGGTTTGTTTGTTTTGTTTGTCGTTTCAGACGCTTTTATAGCTTCTAATGTTATAATTTAATGTCACTGGGTTCAATTTTCTGAACGTCTTATTAATTGTACTATGTGCATTGCAAACATCGTCTAAGAAATGTTTCACTTCCAAGTGACAGTTGATCACACCCTCGGAACATATTCAGAGTAAACATAATGAATCAAAATATTAAGTGTATACTAACCGTAAATAGGTCATGCCGTTCTCATTCATACCATGCGTGTTGATGTGAACCAAAGGAAAGAACAATTAAGAACGGCAAATGGCAAAACTTCACTAAACTCAAACATAATAATTATAGCAACGACATTCCTCTACGTAGCCGGTGAAAATGTTCATATGTAAAAACTAGAAAACAGTAGTCAATAATTTGGCTTTAGCATGGTGTAAGTTTTGTAGAATTTATGTATCATATATTAACGTAGTATAAACTTTGGGTTTAATTTATTCCGGCGTTTTATGGCAATCATGTACAGGTTTTCGTGGTTTCTAATTTTCGCTCTGACGTATCAAATTATCCGCTTTCGATGACGTCCGTCGGTTATTATGACTTCCAATTTTACAATACACGTGGTTTGCACAATATCTGGTTTTTTAAAACCCTTTTAAAACGATGGAAACGGTCAAATCAGAGGTGATATGTTAGAGTAGAGCTAAAAGTTGGTTGCTAGACGCTTTAGCGACGTTTCATCACAGTGAAGGTTAGGCCGGCTGTCACTTAAAGTATAATACATTTTCAACGAGAAAAGGTCAATTGATGACTCCTTGATTAGGGAAGGATTAATACCAAAGCCACTGTATCGATTCGTCAATCTGAAGCGAATTACGTTCATTGCGAAGACATCGCTTTCTTTAATTATTAAGGAGACGCCAGCTACAGTACTACTTTCTATGGTACAGTGAATCTTATATTCCGGTTAAATCCCAGAATGATGAAGTAATAAATTGATACTTTGTAAACCCCTAGTTGCATACATTTAACATGTACTGACTATTCGCCATTTGACTACCTTGGCATCGTGTTCAATATTGTATTTGCAATATTTAGTATCAGCTATATGAATCATACCATGAACACTACGCTTTTCTCAACTTAGGTGAATTATTAACGCCGAACACATCCCTAGGTTATCGTACATCATGAAGAGATACAACACTTTCTGTTTACGTCATCCATTAAGCAATTTGAACCTCACGCCAATGGAGTGATTATTAACCCACCGTGTTGGGTATAATCATATGTGACTGAAGATAATCGATTCCATAGTTTGTTATGTGAACCTCGACTCCACGGGAATTTTTACTAAAGAAAAATATCCACAGAGAATAAATCTTACCTAACCCAGTGTTTGTAATCAACTGCAACAAAGGAAATATCTAAAGAGATAAAGATGAAATATTGCTAGCTAACAAAATCACATACATTCGCACTGTCGTAAGGATTCTGAATGTTTTATTTTTCTCCAGAGGCTAAAGGGGGTCTAAAGGCAATTAACAACAAATGGAACAGGATGATGGCCCATGATTCATCAGTGAATGACATCGTCAAAAGTTAATGTTTCTCAGAGTTTCATATTTTGTTCGAAATTATTAACTTGCCTACGAGAACCAGAGGACTATCTTGTATGGGATAAATGAGAAGCAAATGGCGTTGCAGCACAACTAGTTGTATCAGCATGGAATTTTTTAATTCGAAATTCATGTGTCTAGCAGTCTATATGCGGTATTTTTCATATATATATATATATATATATATATATATATATATATATATATATATATATATATATATATATATATATGTATATATATATATGTATATATATATATATATATATATATATATATATATATATATATATATATATATATACCAATTGAATGACCATGTCAAAAATCAACCTCCATATATCAGAGACACACAACACTTCATACAAAGAATAAACGAGGAAATCCCACAGCCGTTACCACCCAATACCATAATGTACTGTATGGACGTCAAAGCTCTATACCCAAGTGTTCCAAGAGAAGAGGCGATTCAAACTTGTGGAAAGGCACTTGATGAGAGAGCTACTAAAAACCCACCAACAAATAAAGTCATTCAGATGATTAAACTGGTCCTAGACAACAATAACTTCACCTTCAATGACAAACAATATATGCAAACAGAGGGAACAGCAATTGGTTCCAAATTGGGCAGAAACGTTGCATGCACATACATGGGTACATGGGAAGACGAATTAGAGCGGAAAAGCCAAGACAAGCCACTAGTACAATGGAGATATATCGATGACATTTGGGGACTCTGGACACATGGAGAAGAATCACTTTTACAATACCACATGCTAGCTAATACCATACATCCACGTATCAAAGTTGAAATGCGCCACTCAAAGAACAGCATAGAGTTCCTCAATGTCACAATACACATAATAGACGGACACATAGCCACGGACGTATACACCTAACCAACAGACAAAATTCAATACCTCCATGCCAAATCAGACCACCCAATCAATGTCAAGAAAGCATTACCATACACCTTAGCTATAATTGCGAAAACCATATGCTCGAAACCACAGTACTACAAAAGACAGACAGAAAACATAACGAGAAGACTCAAAGAACGAGGATACAAAGAAACTCACATCAACGCACAGATACAGAAAGTGGACAAACTTGACCGACGAAATCTAATACATCCCACAGACGACAACAGACCAAACAGAAACAAAGACCGTGTCATCTTCCCGATCACATACATCAGCTCACTCCCAGATATGCCAAAGATACTCACAAACAACATGCGCACTCTACATAAATCACAAAGATGCAAAAAAGCATTCAGAAATCCACCCATGGTAGCCTGGAGAAAAGGAAGAGATATCGGTTCACAACTAGTACACAGTAAACATCACAGAGAAGCAACAGGATCAAGACCGCAGAAAAACAAGAAAAACAGAAATAGAAACACCATCTGGTTTAACCCACCATACAGCAAAAACGTAGCCACCAATGTAGGCAAACGATTCCTCAACCTAATCGCAAAACATTTCCCAGCAAACTCTAAGTTACACAAAATATTCAACAGAAACAATGTCAAAGTCAGTTATAGCTGCATGCCAAACATGGCTACCATAATCAAAGCGCATAACGCCACCATCTCCAACAGCGAAACTAAACCCACTCAAAAACCTTGTAATTGCAGACAGAAAGACACCTGCCCTTTGAACGGCGAATGCCAAACGGAAAACATCGTATACCAAGCCACCGTCCACGGAAAACAAACAAAAGTATATATCGGTCTAACAGAGAACAACTTCAAACAGAGATACGCCAACCACAAACAGTCATTCAAACACGAAAAACAGGAAAACGGCACAGAACTATCAAAACACATTTGGAAACTGAAAAGAAACAATGAGCCTTTTTCCGTTTCCTGGTCCATCAGCAAGACAGCCCAAGCATACACCAATAAAACAAAACGATGCAACCTGTGTTTAACCGAAAAACTAACTATTATTAAAGCAGACAAAAGCTCCACACTAAACAAAAGAACTGAGTTGATATCCAAATGCCGACACGAGAATAAGTTTTATTTGTCCAACTTCAATAGAGCATCTATCACCTAAACTAAACCCATTAACTAACGGAACATCAAAGCCCAACATGTAACAACCCGCCAACACTTACTTGTCCGCACCCAATACCTCACACAATAACAACCAACACCTCCACACATACAACACCAACCCACCGACACAGACAATAGTGATGGTATTTCTATTGTCTAAACTCTATATGTACAGCACATCCAGAGAGTAGGCCTCAGAGTTGTCTGATGATCGCACTATGCGTGAAACTCCGAGTTACAACCAAGAAAGAGTTCCAGTACTACCAAAACTATATATATATATATATATATATATATATATATATATATATATATATATGTGTGTGTGTGTGTGTGTGTGTGTGTGTGTGTGTGTGTGTATATATATATATATATATATATATATATATATATATATATATATGGGAGAACTAAAGCCTCGTATGTCACGTGTCACGGTATATCCTTGCCGACCCCAACAGAACAAATGTGTTGATCGTTACGCCAATATTAGATAGAAAACAATTCCTCACTAAGCTTGAAAGAGACTGATTAATTGTACCATTTACGTGTGGCACACGCTGTGATTTATTTATGATTTAAATCATTCTCTACACTCCACTTCCAAAGAAAGATCAGTAATAAAAGTAAATATTTGATACGTTGTCCCGTGAAGGGTTTTTAATTTATACTCTATCAACGCTGAAGATCGTGTAATTTATTACATTGTTTCAATTCTCCATCACCCATTACAGTACAAAACAACTCTCTTGATTAGCAGTAGCAGAAGGTCCATACATCATGCTTCTCCATAACATCCAGACATCTGTATCAGAGATCATTAAGCTACGTAACAGAAGTGGTATACATACAAGTATCAGATAACATGACCAACACACATAAACAATTGATGTATTTTTGCGTGAGTGCTATGCATATGTGGCAAAAGTCAAACGGAGCAACATGGTGTGTTTAAAGTTAAGCCTGCTTTGGCAGCAACTGAATCATTTTGTAATTTGTTACATAGAATTACTAACTTCTCAATAGTGTCCACTATGAGGTATACTGAATCATCAACATGCAGACTTGTGTGTGTAGCTTTACGAATGGCATGGTAAGAAAACGCAATGAATGATTAAATCATATACGCTAACTAATTGATTTATGCTCCCCATGGAAAGGAATAAGTATACCGGGACATTGTGTCGTATGGGTTGTAAGAGCAGGTATCAAAGTGACACTGCGGCAACGCTGACTAAAGAAAATCTAAATTTCTTCTCCATACATATTAACATAGAAGTGTCTCGTGTTGTGATTTCAAAAAGCTTCAATTTCTACAACAAGTAAACTGAAGGGCCTTCACTGAATGCTAATGGCATTTTCAAATTTGAAGACATAATTGATACATTTTCGGTTAAAAATTATTACTACAACTATCGGTAACAGATATTACTGTATCGTTGGTCAACTGATTCATTATCGGTTAATTTTGATACTTTATCTGTACATCTTTATAACAATATCGGGTTGAGACATTATCGTGTTTTTTTTACGATAAAACCAGTTGTAACAACGCTCACCGTAGCTACAAATTTGAATTGCGTACCGAGTTTTTGCACATGCGTAGTTACTGGTCTGTTTGCAAGCTGCTCGCTGAACTACATTCTTTAAGTACCCAATAATACTCTCACATATAACAGGTATCATTAACGTAACCACGAGTAAGTTGATTACCCAAGCCAATTTTAGGGGCAACATCAAAAGTGCAATATAATATATCTAACTTAATTGCTTAACTTAGGTCCCAGACCCCACCCCCCCCCCCACCCCACCCCCATCTAATTTAACTTGACCTAAAATTGAAAATCGTTTCAGACTCATAATGTATGCTTCCACTTTCAAACAACGTACCAATATAATACTGAATTATAAATAAAAAAAGAAAACCATTCTCAGAAAAATACTTTTATTTAAAACCAACAGAACACAACAACACTGAATTTACACGTCGTCACATAGATTACTAATACTGGTATGTATGGTTTCACTTTCTTTCTTTTCTGAAATGGGAGACATTTCGTGAGTGGGTGTAGGCTCATCAGCAACACTTTGATCGGATGATTTTTGTTTAACTGAAAAATACAGGGCCGGTCGGGAAAGTGTAGGAATCGCCTTTGTTAACTAGTTCGACTAAATTGATTGTACATAATAGATTTGATTCATAAAACTTGACAAGATGTTTTGCAAACAGCAGGATACCACTTCCCATTAAAGGCCATTCCAAAGATTAGATCGGATGAAGTAACCATTTTCACTGGAGTAAAGAACTATATGTAGTAACATTGCAATTCAAACTGTAAAACATTTTACTGTCTCTGCAAAACATAGTTTCAACTAGAAATTGTATTTACCAGTTCTCATGCTTTTATTATTGCTGAATAATTATTGCTGAATAATTATTTCAGGCGATCGAACTTTTGATTTTCAAGAAGGATTGAATCAACATCAGTCGAACGATCAACTTGTTGCGAGTGTCGAAATAAACATTCGCAATATCATGCTATCTACGACAATTTAGTCCAAGTTGAGAGGTCACATCAAACATGACATCTCATCGGTAATTTCCGGATTTACATTCGTATTAGTTTCACGTTATAACTTATACCCCAACGTGGCCTAACTTAGAACCTTCGCGTAGGTGGATTTTGGCAACGTCCTCTCCACATAGTCTATTGAAATCAATTATCGTGAAGGTCCTTTAAAAGTTCCCACTACGATTGAACGATCGGCTCAAATCACGTACCCACTGTGACTTCGTTAACTTTCAAACATATTTTTTAACGTATTTCAAAATAAATTGTTTCGACTCGACCTCCTGGGACATGAACTCGGCTAATGACCGTCGGTCCTTTTTGTATTTGGCATGCCACAATTTCGTTGCGCTTTCCTTTGCACCTCGTTCCCAAATACCTATTTTGCAGCAAATTTGAAAGCTGAACCGCGTACCGCTGATAAATCGGACCGACTGTACGCAGTGCTATAGGTAAACGCAGCCTTGAAATCGTACTAAATGTGCCAAGTATGACTGTCACATTAAATCGTTTTTGACGGTTGAGAAATTAATTTGGCCAACCCCCCCCCCCACCCCCAAACTAAAGCAATTAAGTTTTTTTTTGTAAACATCGATCTTTTGACGTCGCCCCTTATTGCATGAACTATTTTATATCGTTAAGTTTGTTATATCGCCAGGAAATGCACGGCGTACTTAATATTCATTTTATTTTGATAAATTAGTATTATAAAGGTTTCCTTTAGTCAGCAACTTTCATCAACAGTGGATACCTGGAGATATACGAGCGCGTCATGACACTAATTTTTGAAAGTATCCTTGCAATCTGATTAGTATTACACAGAATCCTGTTCATGCACTTTTATCTTGTCCAAGGTTGTTTCTTTTCATTGCTCTCATAACCGCCGAAATTCACTTTTAAAAGGCGACTTACAGTTCCATTTTACTGAGCCATGCAATACCCTCATTACTTTAACTATGCTAAACACACGAGTTATATCTGTGCCAACAAGAAGTGATATTTCCACCATGGCGACATACACCACTTACAATCATCACTATTACACAATAAATCAAGATTTAACAGGCAGGGTGTTGAACTGAATTTGTAAGACCTTGATAAGAACAAGCCTTATTCCCACTGTATCGATATTACAGCCATAATATACAATACATATAAAGAGGTATTATGAGTGACGAGGTACATGTAAACACCGATTAATATCACAAGAAGTAAAAGACGTCCGCATTGATTCTGTAGTAAATTGCCCTTTATCGTTAAAGCATCCAGATCACTATATGCCGTCAGCTATGAAATGTTGAACAGTGTAAGAAGTGTGACGTATATGAAACAAGATATGCAGTGCTTTGACATTCAAGTAAAAGTCAAGAATTGTCGATGGAGTGTTTACAGAAAAAAAAAAGATAATTACTTTACCTTGGGTGATTTCTCCGCTTGTAAGAAAATGTGACATCTAGTTGCAAATACCTAAACGGCAGTGAATACAATTTCTTGCTGATGTTTCAATTCTGATGTTTATGTATACACTCCAATAATCTCGTTACGAACATGTTACGAAAATGCTGAAATTGTCTATTTTAAGATAGTGGTTCACAATACTTTGTACAGGTATACTCTCTCCCATATCACAAGGGTTCACGACAGGTTATTTGAAAAAAATTTAAAAGGTTTTTTGGTTTTAGATCCAACCCACGGGGACAACGTTAGATATTTATATTTAAGGAATTAAAAAAGTGCCCAAGGCGAGAAACCTAAGAACATTCATTTACTGACTTTAAAGCAATTAATATGAATATTGGTTTATAACAGAATGCATGTTATGTGAAAAATGAAAAAAAAATATCATTGAGGATGTAGAAATGTTTCCTTGGAAATCAAGAGATACCATTCGCTTTGTTGATTGCCGACAGACATTTCAAATTTTGTTACACAGCGTCATTGAGTTTATGTAGAAACAACTAATGTGGAGGGAAACTGTTACCTGAAAGTTGATGTAGCTACCAAGGTTATCGGTTCGATTGTTAAACACTCAAAACGTGTGCCTGTATAAACGCATACAATTATTATGCATGCTTTAAATGTTATCTTGTATATATAATATCGTAAACCATACAACTCCTCTTCATCGGTGGGTCTCCAGTTCTGTCAAACAAATCAAGTTCTGTTACACTTTAGATAGTAGTTATTGTACTGCAAGATAATGTTCTTGTCCGGGAATGGTATGAATATTTCACTCAGCCAGCTGTTGACTACCGGTGACTATTGGTTGCAATGTTACTGTTTACTATTGATGCCATTGTTGAGTGTATCTAGTTTTTTTTTATCCACATTGATTCACGTAGTTGACGGTAGGTTTTATCTTGTGTTGAGTTTTTCAATTGCAATGATCCTGAAGTGTTAGATTGGGGGAGACGGTCACTTCAATGGACTATCTCATTCAATCAAACACTTATTGTCTTTGTGTAGTGACGCAATAATAGTACATTCTACTGCGTAGTTCATAATCTGATGGTTCAGCATTTCATATCCATTGGTCGCATTGGCATGCTTTACTTGCTAAGACAGAGAACACTGACCTGCGGTGGACTGTAGTTGGTTTAACTATGGATTGCATTTAGTTAACTTTACATGTGTTATGTATGTTGGAGATTCGATTTCTCATGCGTTATTTAGAGCTGAGTGAGTTATTTGAAACAGAAATAAGAAATAAGAAACAGAAATAAGACCGTATATCGTTAATCCTCATTAAACGAAAATGTCTTCATTTCATTCTTAAAAAGGTCAAAGTAGACTCATTCTTTAAAGGTCAAAGTAGACGACATTGCGTAGTTTACTATTTACAAATCGGTGTAAAAGTCCTGCTTGTTTTGCCTATCTCGCCATGCTTTAATGTTCAGTTATCTCTGACTGAATAGCTAAAATCCATGGAAATGAATGTCAGCTGGCTTTTTCAACGACACAACTTGATATCTACCTATTAGAATTACATTTTTGGATTGGCAACGTGCTGTTAGTATTACATATGTGTCCAGCCCACACTGCAGGCCTTTGTAAATTCATGAATGTTCTTCCCCTCACTAGCCATACAGGAGTACGATACTTTCCAAACTAATAAATAATGTAGCCTTAAGGTAAATGTTATGGAAAAGACTTTCAATTACCAAGTTAAAAGCATACATTGATGAAACTGGCGCCTTTGCATTAGGCTGGTATCATTACAACTGGAAGAAATCCATATCTTACTCCGGGGCTTTGCAGGAGACATTCTCATAGCACATGCTAGTGTTCTTTTGACAAATTTCTTTTACAGGACTGCTATATATAATATATTAAAGATGTCATTCTCGGGGGGAAAAGATTAAATTGGGTCCATACATAATGGTGGGGGTGGGGGGGGGTGAATATTTCTATGTGTTTAAAACAAGAATATAAACTAATTTCAAAACGACTCATCACTTTTTCATCGAATAACATTTATTCTGAACCACACATTTATGAATGTATTATTTTAAATAATTGCTTAGATCGTGTTTAAACATTTCATTCATGACATTTAGGCACTAACCTAAATTCAAGCAAATACTGTTTTCTGTTCGCAATTAAAATACACCCTAGTACATGTGAATGTAAGCTTGTCAAAATATTCTAGGTAAATTCTGTCTTTGACTTTATTAAATAATCGCCAGCATATGCATTCATTTTACATTGAATGAAAATTTGCTTATACTTCGCTGTTAGTATAAGCTATTGTCTACTATACGTCAGTTTTGACTTTAGCTTCTTTGGCCAGTGGTACATTAATGTAAGAAAGATAATTGTCACAACAAAACTAAAAAGGAGAACTCCTTAAAGTGGTGCTCATAGTGTGGAGGGGACTTACATAAATATTAATACAATTATAAACACTAATATGCCTCTAGGTTTTGCAGTTTCCTTACGAAACACATAACTTAGGAATCTTTATTACTAGGTAATTGTGGTTTTACACAATACGTAGTTTTGTGCTTCTGTCAAACAACCATTACCTGGAATTGTACTTTACATACAAGGAGTATAACATGTTTAAGAAAATCAAGTTAGCTGAAACATAAACAGATATTCCCAGTCAATCAGTTTATTTCAGAACAATAAGGCCACAGGCCCAAAGAGCGAACAATAATACAAACGTTCATAGTTCATAGAGGGAAATTCCCCTCTTTTTTCATTGCAAAATAAATAAATGAAGCTAAATTGTTGAGATAAGTTATATAAAAGTGAAATGAACTTATCATAGGAAGGATTTAAACAAAACCACCTTGGTAACAATTCATTACGAAGGTCCTTGTAAAGCGAACAAATTGCTAAGAAATGATACTCGTCCTCAGTACTGTAAAAAATAATGTGTAATACAGTTTTACAAAATCTTTGGTCACCAGGATTTTTTTCATGTCGTCCCATATCGATTTGCAAAAGATGCGAATAGCAGCGAAATCTTGACAGTGCTGTTGTAAATGTACACATTTTAACACAACTTAAATATCTCTCTGGTTCAAGCATTGATTTGAAAGTGTGGTAGGAATAAAGCCTAGGAGATGATTCGATATCTTCGTGCCAGATCTGACTAGCACAGTCTTTTAACCTTTGGGTGAATTCAGACAAAAACTGACTAGTGGAGCCTACACCCTGGTTCAACCATGCATGGCCGAATCCATGGTGGCAAATTAAAAATTTAACGTTAAAAGCTATATACTCCTTTCTTCTTCTAATCTTTTCAACATAATGTAGCATTTGTAGGAGTATCTATCACTGTCGATTTGTAGTATTTTCAACCAATAGCTCACACAACCTTTAAAATATATGACACAGATGGGAAATCCTCCAATTGCTGCCAAATCCTCTGTTTTCCCACTAACATTCAAATGAAATTTACAAAACTGATAATGAACTTGTTCAACCCGGGGGGGGGGGGAATTTTCATAACCCCAGATTTCACTACCATATAGTCAAATATGTGTAACATAAGTATCACAGAGTTTCCCAAATATTCCCAGTACTAACATTCCAAAATAACATTCTTTCTTTGTGTACTTCACAAATACCGGCGATGTTCTTGAATCTTCTCGAATGTTATTTTTAATGACATTGAAGAACCCTAACTAGTGTAATAATAGAGATTAGGCATTAATCAACCCATTCCAGGCTAAATGATAGGCATTACCTTGAAGGCTACTTAACTTGACATTTTCCAAACTAGTCCAACTTACATCATTCTGTTGAAACCGTATGCACTGTTGGGTTTGAGGTATTCCAAATGTAAATGCAGCGATCCAAAAGTAGAAATGAGTAATTTGCTGTAGAAAATCGACATAGGTTATCAACCATTTTACTGGGAAAGATTCATTTCCCTTTTCTCAAAAGTATTTTCAAAAGAGGATTGCTACTTAAGTTGGTTCTTGGTTAATCAAACAGTGTATCCAAAAAGGGAGTAATTAACCATATACTGTGTTGTCATCAACTCTCATTAAATAAAGATTCCTATTTAAGAAATTTAAGGTTCGGTTACAACAAGGGAAGCTGCAAGGATGCGTCACATGATGTGAGAAACAAATTTTCTTCCCAAGGCATTTGTCTTTAATGTTGGAAATATATGCATCAAATATATCTCTCTTCGTAAATGAAAACTTTCTGATATGGAATAATTTCCCATAAATTCATTGGATAATTTGTTACTGAAAGGAGAAGCTAGCTATCTTGCGTCGACCGATCTTTAGTTGATTTGAGACACCAGATATATCATATATAAATATATAAAATAATGTTACCAGATATCTGATAAAGTGGTGCTATCTGTACATGTGTGTGAGAGAGGAGAGACAGAGAGAGAGAGAGAGAGACAGAGAGAGAGAGAGAGAGAGAGAGAGAGAGAGAGAGAGAGAGAGAGAGAGAGAGAGAGAGAGAGAGAGAGAGAGAGAGAGAGAGAGAGAGAGCAGTGAATAAGGGTATATGCAGGAGAACGATAGGGTGTGTGGATAAATAATACAAAGTTTTGATGTTGTGAAATAATAAACAAATGCCTTAAATACTTTTGCGAATACACAGACTTCAACATGATATATTGATGGATGCATTCTGAAATCGTACTATATAACTGATATACTTACTTGGTGGTGGTGATGGTGTCCGTAATACTTCTGCTGTTATAGTTTGTTCGGTTTTCGATAAGGTTGAATGTTGGCATTTTTTTAAATTGAATATTATATTAAAATATTATCAACCCCTTAACCTTTCAACCAACAAATTCAATATGTAAGAGGTGATAAACTTTATATAATAGATAGTACTTCAGGTGGGTATCAATAAGCCCTTGACTGTAAACAATTTTGACAACTCAATGGACATAGGCATTAAGAGGGATCAAAGATGGGGCGACTTCACTAAAAGAAGAAAAATCCAATTAGTCACGAACTGATAACGATATCATAGGGTAGAATAAACTAGGTATACTAACAATGAAAGTGCCCAATTACGTATGTATGCTGATATTATCAAGAATATAAGGTCTGTGTATACTGTTTCTAGCTAATGGGCCCGGTCAAATGATGTCTTAGTACTCATACGGAGCATTAGGCAGATTGATACATATGGTCACTGATGGCATCAGCATAGCATAATCAATACAAATAGCTATTCGGTGGGACAATAAATTTAGCCCATTAAGCATCCATGGTCTATGCGACATAAAGTTCAAATAATTGAAAATAACTTTATAATTTATGCTGTTAATTTGAAAGAATAAAGTAAACAACTTTTACATTTTAAGGGCATCATCATCGCAACCTATTGTTTTAGGTAATTTGAAAGGCACCAAATTAAACGACGTTGTCAATTACGACATGGAGAGTACAGGAATGGATTACCATTCACAAGAATAGTATTACCAAATGTCTACGATTTACAACTTCTTATTTGTTGTTGTACACATTTTGGTACAATGACATTGAATTTTAATCACAAGTATTTTTTTGTATCTGTCTTTCAGGTGTCTGTCTGTGTCAGTATTTATACTTTAACAGCAGTCGGTATAGACCGTTACTACGCTATTCTACAGCCAATGAAAAAGCGAATGACCAAGAGCCGTACCAAGCTCGTAATCTGCCTGATTTGGTCCGTGTCCCTTAGCCTCTCTATTGTTCAACTCGTGTCAGTGAGAGCTGTTCAGTTTGATTTGAATGACCCAAAGTACCACAATCGCAGAGAAGTTGTGAATGAAGATAATAATGGGAACACGGTAATAGTGACCTTTTGTGCCGAATGGTTTGATGAAAAGACTGCCGCGGGATATGAATTATTTATCTTCATTATTACCTATATTATCCCACTGAGTTTGTTGTTGTACACATATGTGAATATCGCTAAACGACTATGGGGAAGGCAGCTACCAGGTCATATGGACAAGAACCGAGATATAGCGCATATGAAGTCAAAGAGAAAGGTAATGCTAATACAAAGTAAAGACAGAGTTTAAGTGATATTCTTACTTCGAATTCGTCAGTATAAAAAAATGTTGTTTTTAGTACAAAACGAATACTAACACTATAGTTTTAAAAGCCAGGCAACTATTTAGATTATATTCTGTAAAGACAGACAGACAGACAGACAGACAGACAGACAGACAGACAGACAGACAGACAGACAGACAGACAGACAGACGGACAGACGGACGGACGGACGGACGGATGGATGGACAGTGACATACGGAGAGATGACATGAAAACAGCAAACTGCGATTATGCAAGCAGCACAACAAAACCTGACATTCAAATAAAATCCACTCTTAAGAATAATACTCTCCAATTGTGTAACTTGAACACTAGCTATCATTACTGTCTGGGCTAGAGATTAAAGACTTCTAACATAACATTTGCTGATATTTACACTTGATAATACTTGTTTTCCCTTTTTTACTAGACGATCAAGATGTTGGTTATAATTGTCTTTATGTTTGCTCTGTGTTGGCTGCCCATACACGCCATTAATTTAGTCATACGTTTCCACCCACTTCTATATGAAGCTGAGAAAACGCAAAATATAATGAGGATAATGCAAGGTTGTTTCCTATGGCTTGCATGTGCAAACAGCTTCGTAAATCCGATTGTGTATGGGTTTATCAACGAAAACTTCAGGGTAAGTAATTGATAGGCAAAGGAAACCAACATACTACAACTGATGTTTCACTATCTTTAGTAAAAATAGGTTCATGTTTGTTGTGAACAACATGTTTCTCAAACAGTGATTTTTATCAAACTAATTAAGATAGAATGCACCCCGGGGACAAATTTCCCTGAAATCACGTTCTTCAATTCTCTCCAACCTTTGACATACGACAGCTTGTACCTGGTTCTTCTGTACAAGACGTTTGGGGCCACCAGAATATCATTTATTCTAACATAGCGTTAACACAGTATTCGGCTGCCATATTGGATTCTAAAATGACTGCAATATTTTATATCATTTTGACCTCATTTTCGGTCATTCATTTTGAATGAGAATCCGTTTGAATTTTCTTGATATAAGTAACAACGTTTAAAGATTTATTCCGATGTGTGTTCTACATTAAGATATTCAATACACTTTTCTAACAGACCAATATTTTCAATTGAGCAGCACGATGTTTTCCCATCTTACATTTTTTCCTCCCATACAACACTGATGGTTGCGAATTATACAAACAAAACATTGATAGCGCGCACGCTCATTTCAGTTTGCTAAAAACACAAATAAACACGTTAAAAGTTGTGTTTTAATCTTCGATGATTCATCTGACAGTGATGTTGATTTGTGTCAACAATGAGATAAAATGTATCACATTATGTGTTATACGCTTCAGCACTATATATATATATATATATATATATATATATATATATATATATATATATATATATATATATATATATATATATATATATATATATACGCACACTGTCACACATCGTGACTATATTATCAGGAGACCTTCAGCCTTCAGCTCTATGCCACTGCGGTATGGAGCACTGTCTTAGCAGATTGATACCCACCGAGTTATATATATATATATCTCGAAAGATATAACAAAGTTTTATAGAATTGTCTGTTTTGTTACCCTAGGAAATGATATTTTACCGTTTTTTAGAGTAACAAACATAACACAAATAAACACGTTAAAAGTTGTGTTTTAATCTTCGATGATTCATCTGACAGTGATGTTGATTTGTGTCAACAATGAGATAAAATGTATCACATTATGTGTTATACGCTTCAGCACTATATATATATATATATATATATATATATATATATATATATATATATATATATATATATATATATATATACGCACACTGTCACACATCGTGACTATATTATCAGGAGACCTTCAGCCTTCAGCTCTATGCCACTGCGGTATGGAGCACTGTCTTAGCAGATTGATACCCACCGAGTTATATATATATATATCTCGAAAGATATAACAAAGTTTTATAGAATTGTCTGTTTTGTTACCCTAGGAAATGATATTTTACCGTTTTTTAGAGTAACAAACATAACGGTTTTACAAATATACGCACACTGTGACTATATTATCAGGAGACCTTCAGCTCTAGCTTATTTTCAAGATCGTTTTATTGTGTCTAATATAATCATACTCAGGGTAGTTTTGATTGTGATAACCTATCCTGCGGTAATCAAACGCGTGCAAAAAGCTTTTACCAAGAGAGTACTGCCATACAGAATACGATATTTGCTGAATTATATGTAACGTATTAATCATGCTATGTTGTAGTTTACTATACGGCATGTATATCGAAATAACTTAAGAGTAGTTAGCCAAAAGCAAGTTTTTCAGGTCGCCGAAACAGTTGAAAACTCTCACTGAGTAGATTGTCATGGTAACAACATCGATCATTACTGTGGTAAATAACGTCATTACCAATACGCCAGAAATCAAGGTATAAGTAATATAGTGATGTGCTTTGAATATTTAAATACAACGTCATCTCGTGGCATGTATTTCTGTAATAGGATACGAGTAATGGAAACTTGTGGCGGATTTTCTCAAACATGGCATCTATTTAAAAAGGGTTGAAGATTAAGATTTCACATCTGCCAGCCTAACAGCTAAATCACTAAGAAACGAAAAGAAACATTGTGTACACATATTGTACTGTACACCATGTTTCTTAGTTTATAGCTTCGTCTATATGCAATATTGCAACAGTTTAAGTACACAAAATACGACAAAATAGCACTTTCGAATCGAAAGGAAATGCATAGAAATGTACCAATTGCCAAATGATACAAGTTCTTTGAATAGCTTTTAACATCAAATTGTCACCAACTTCGACAGTCAGTCTGTATAAAGAAAGAGTCTTAACATGTAAATTTCTTTCTGTTATACATATGCAGAAGAAATCAATTATATCTTTCAAATTGGTAAACTCTTAACGAGTGCATATATCTTTCATATTCTCTTAATATTCAGCATGTCTCTCAAGGGAATTTGTTGAAAAGTTTATAAAATTTCTACCTCCTACAAATAAAATAATAGAGTATTCATAAACACGTCACTGACAATTATGTGGTTTAAAAAACCCTATAGACCGGTGAGATTTTTTAAGAACCATTTGCACGAGATTACAAATCAGAGAGAGAGAGAGATATGAGTTGTGAGGGCTGCGTCACGCCAACGACCAAAATGATTGGCGATCAGCATCATTCTTTAAAATTACAATTAACTAAATGAATGTTAAATCTAGTGAACAGATGTCATCCTGTTTTCGTACAAATCAATCCACCACAACGCAAAAACACTCCGGACACAAAACAAACAACTCCCGCTTAGTATTAGCATGCATGATTATAGATTGCACATAACAGCGTTGAGTCATTGATAGTTATATGAATATGACACAATGAATGTTAAATTCAGTTAACAGCTCTCTTGTTATGCCACTTTTACTTTACCAATCGCAGCTTTGTCTGGGACGCGACCTTTGCAGAACAGAACGCTGAGCTTGGAACATTTCGAAAGATTCAGAATTATTCATCCTCAGCTCAAGAACACTCCTTTCGCCATGAAATGATCGGAGTTAAACCGTTACTTGGATTTTCGCGCTTCCTCAGCGATCAGCAGATGACTAATAGATTGAGATTGTCAAGTGTACTTATCGATTGTGATTGCTAAAACATTTCCCGCCATTTCCATTATATTTAATATGGAAGAAAATGTTTTGGACCATAATCATAACACTTAGGTGTATTCCTAACGGTTAATATTGAAACACACCGAGGGCTTGTACAATTATCTCAAAGGTGAGGGAGTTTTCTTGTATGCACTCAACAAACTAGCACGATGAGTAGGTATGCGTGTTCGATTACTTTCACGTTCATGATTATGGTTCGGTCCCTGTAGGATTAACATCAAGTTAATCCATAGCTTGAAGCCAAAGTGTGTCACATCATGTTCACGTTACAAACCTTCTGAGGTCATTAGTTGTTCTCCAATGGAAGTTTTTATCTTTATAACATAGGTGTCCCGCTGTGGCACAATGGTTGCAATACCAGTCTTGTAATATTAACAGATGGCAGCACTATTTTTGCAATATTTACACACCATCATGATATATTTTGCGTGAATGTGTAGAATACTTCTTTCTCTGACTCTGATGATGTTTCACGGCATATATTTTGAACACCATTCTCTTCGTTACCATTGTATAATTCACAGTGCTAGAATAAATGTAGTTTTTGGAGTCTAGTTTAAAGCGACTAATTACTATTTTCTCACAATTTCCAAAAATATTCAGCGTAATTACGCTAAGTAATCTGCCCGAGTGATCACCCAATGGAGTCGCCTGACAGTGTCAATTAAAATCTGAAAGGTCCAATCATTGATCAGCTTGTATAACCACTTTATACCCACATATTACATAAGCAGAAACCACGACTGGATCTTTCAGAATGGACTTCAAAACACTATATTTAATACAGTCTAGTATAAATTTCTCCTCTATTCAAATGTCGCCTGTCCCTAGTCGGAAGTTGCATCCCATACATGTCCTGTGATTTATCTTCTACATTCTGAAAGGTGTAGTAGAAAATGTTATGATTAAATGTAGGCATGACGAATTGTCATGAGGACAATACCATGCATGTGTTTCCTGGAGGCACTGTAGGTTATCCTGTCAATTTGTTCCCCAAATGGGAAACCCGGTTGAGAAACCTGAGAAAAACAGTTCTGTGTTGGCATGACAAAAACGTTGGGTTCTCACAAAGACGGTGACGGTTGTTGCCAACATTCCTTACATGACACTGCTGCCTCACCCTGGTGTAATGTACAGTGTAATTGCCACATTTGTTCTTTCTGAGTCCTTTTCTGATACAAAAGTGCCAAATTTGTCAAGAGAAGGACAAACATGGATTTTCTACACTAGTATCTGCTTCGTACGACGCTGTTGTAGTATTTCACGTCATCAGTCACAGTGGTTTAGAGATAAAGCCTGTCATGTGCAGGCATTTTCACAAAAGATTGTTGGCGTTATTTTGCGTTGAACACGTTACAAATACTCAATAAGTACGTAATCATGTATTGGCAAAATGATAAAATAACGACTTTGAAAATTGAGCAGATGTATTACAGACACATTATTGTAGAGAACGATAGTGTTTTGAAAAGAAAATGGTATTAGATAGTCAAAGTACACGATCAACTAAAATATGTTATTCGTACATTACATAATTGTTAAATCATAGATTGCAGTCAAACTTTAACATTTCACAAAATATGATATAGCTCAAAATTTCAAAAACAACGTTACTAAATAATTATTGTTCAAATAAAAATTCATCTGTGTTGGTAAACCATTGTTATAGATTAAACTTTCGTTCCAAACAGTAGGTGCCTCTTAGAGTCGTATACAAATAAACAATTTATCGATAAATGTAATGTAGTCATTGAAGTTATTTATGCATGAACCTATTATGAAATTTGTGAATACACACATACACACGCGCGCACACACACATACCCATTTGTGTTTATATTAGATAGTGAAATCCATATATATATATATATATATATATATATATATATATATATATATATATATATATATATATATATATATATATAGTTTTGTATAAAAACTATTACGCTCTGCCACTATAAAACTATTAACTATATATATATATATATATATAATCAGGAATTGTGGCAGTCAAATCAATGACTTACTTGACAAACATGTTGTTGCACATAATATAAAATCTCCCAAAATACAGAGGAGAAATAATTTTAAAGATAATTTGTATTCTTCTTCAGAATGACTTAACGAGGTTGATGAGATGTCAAAGGGTGTCAAGAAGGCGACGACGACCATCCGTGATGAGTGTGAATTCTCGAAGTAATAGGTCAAGTACTAGTTCTACTAGATCGGCTATAACAAGGCTGTCATCTGTGTTCTCTCTCTCTACAATCTTCGTTAATCAGTCATCAAGCAGAAGACGAAGTGCCGTGAAAATTAATGGTCAATGTAAACAGGATGAAGTTGAGGATATAACATAGATATGCTATAAAGAAATTTGACTGGATGGTGTGTAAAGAAGTACAAGATTTACTGTGCCCTTCTCGTCTTAGATTAGCACTATTTGAATGAGGTACATAACTACATACAATGGTTGCAATATGACGAGTGCATTCTGATCAGTAGTTAACGCATATATACATCTATTGACATGGTTATGACGAAGATATAAAGAATAAATCATTCTTCTATCCTAACACCTTAAAAAATCAGCGATGCGTTGTGATGTTGTAGATGTCGACGTCTGATATGAATTACACAAAGGTGATACACGTCTTGAAGAAATGATAACCCGCCAGTGTCAAAACACTCCCAAGACAGTTATATAACCCTTTTAGTGTATATGCGAAGGGCTATTTAATGTTGTTTCTTTGGTGGATGGACAGATGGATGGATGGATGAATGTAACTCTCACAGCTACTTTAAATTATACTCCTGTGTACTCACATTTTGCGAAATATCTCAATTTGGAGGCGGTGATACATTTGCTAACTTCATCGTCAAAATTGTATCCAATCTTTTCATTTACATAAATAACTTTACCATTGCACTTTATCTTGTATATTAACATTAGTCCGGATGCTGTAATGTGACATCATCTGCCAGGTATTATTATGTTATTCTTTGTTGCTAATTGGACACACACACACAACCTAATGAACTGCAAATGTTAATGTTTTGTCAAAAGTAAATTCATCTGCAATCTGCAACTAGAATGAAATGTTGTGATTTAAACCCAGAAATCAGATTACAAACTTATGAATCGTTGTTTGGTGTATGGATATGACATTGTGATGCTTTGTCACCCGAGGATTGTAAGTAGTAAATTTAATATATTGAAATTGTATACTTTTCAGAAATGTGAAAGCTCTGTATTGCAGTACTATATTTAACTTTTTTCAAACTTAAAAGATGTATGCTGATTAAAGCTAGCGCTGAAACAGACAGACAGATATATATATATATATATATATATATATATATATGAAATTTGCTTTTTTATAAGGATACACATTCGTTAAGTTAATTGCAACATAAATATTAGTACCATACACATATATTTTTAAATATTCGAATTTTTGTATGCTTCTCGCGACGTTACAATGAAATTTGTTCCAAGAATGCTATATTTGAATAAGTCTATTTTTCATGAAACCTTTGCATACCGATTAGCTTAATTAGCATATTTAACTCAGTTGTGTATTTCACAGGTATTTGTCTATAAAATTTGTAAATTTTCTAAACGTTTTGGTATTGAAAGATTAAGGTGAGTGTGTATTCATATGGTGTATATTTTCACCTGTTTCTAAACTTTTCGGGAAGAACGATTGTTTACATTATGTCATGAATATATAAATACTTAAGTATTCACTTTCAATACTGGTTTGGGACTGCTGTGACCAGTGACATGGTGACTGCTAAATAGCTTGCTAATGTGATTGTAGTGGTCATTTTAACTTATTCCTTGTAATCTTTTGTAAATGTAGAGTTTAATCACCACTTTACATGTACCATATAGGTGTTGATCAATTTAAGCAATAAACCACTTCCTGGAAATGGTATACCTGTAGTTTGAACAGGTAACGACGGATACGTATGTGCAAGCGTGAGCGAGTGTGTAGATATATGGAGGGGCAACTCAAAACCAGGAGGCGTACCATTCCCAGGGGTGCGGTATTGCTATCATATTATACCAATATATAGCAATATTTGTAATGAAACTTTTAAAATATGGGAACACAAATTGTAGTTTGTAGTTGAAATAAAGTTGACCAAGTTCAAAAGCGTAGACGAACTCTTCAGTTGTTCCTTTCACTAAACATCAACTGGGTGATACGTTTCAAATTTAAATGTCTATATGCTGATATTCCGAGCTCCTTTTTTGCCAAAGATTTTAATCATGCTTGGCAATCAATTTATTTGAAACGTTCATCAAATATATTTCGATTAACTGTATTATTTATAATGATCGTATGCTGTCAACACTTTGCTACTCAATCCATTTTGTCCTAAATTTGTTTTTAATATTTTGCTAAAAAAAATAATATCCTGGGTTTACGTCGAAAGCTGGCTATGCATTCGAATTTCGGGGTTTTTTTCACACATAGAAGTACATTGATCGACAAATAATTGATTTAAGCTAATCGATATTCTCTTCGTAAAAGATCGTATAGTCATTATCGCTTGTTCTTCTCAGCGGTTTTGTGACTTACTACGTCTATCGATAGAGAGTTATTTCACCATGGCAATGGCTTAACACTGTCATTAACCATGACTATTGAGACCGAAGTAGAAATTCTCACGATCAATAAGACTGGATCAGAATACAAGACAACAACTTGCAATACTGCTTTTCTTTTTTTCACGTTCAAAATCAGAACAGATACCAAACACAAACACAACACACACACAAACAAACAAACAAACAAACAAACAAACAAACAAACAGACACACAGACAAACAAACAAACAAACAAACAAACAAACAAACAAACAAACAAAACATACAAGCACAATTCCTAACAATAAAGAATCATGGACATACGCATTCATTGAAACAATTTATATAATTTGCATACATATAGAAAAATAAAAATTGGTCTCAAATGAAACTAGGCGAAAGAAATATGATGTCGAAATTAAAAACACAACGTACTGTTATCTTTCCACCAGAACATGCCTGGAATTGATCACCAAAGGTTCATAGAGATGCATTGAATATCGGAAACACAGCGTTGTGTGGCTATAAAAAGCCACTAGGCTTGTATAATTTTCTTCGTTTGAGAACGCGATATCTATGCCGAGTCTTCACTAATGCAACAACTTACTTTAAGACAGATTGCAAGACGACATTGTGACTGAACTAACCCATGATTTTACGGCCGTTCAAAACCTGATACATTAAAACCATTCAATAACCTAGTCCGCCTTTCAACAGTATTAGTATATTCTATACTTTCATCTTGTTCAGTATCATGTGACACGCTTCTTGTGTTTGCAACAACCAGATTCAGGTTAGGTTACATTATTGTGTTAAAACAGATACATGTTAGCATTTTATGTCATCAAAAGTTGTTACAGCGAGGATTTTGGTTTCATGGGTTTAATATTTGAGAGATTGAAAAATAGGAACTACACTCCCAGTAAAAGTTGGCGATTTTATTCCATCTTGCCGGTAACGACCCACCTACACGCACACATACCCTCGCACTATACACACAGTCAGCCAGTCCACCATACACCTGATGATCCTTCTGGTGAAACGGACCGTAGTGTAAACCCACAATGAAATAACAGACGCGTCTTCTTTTATTTTACCTATATATACCTGTGATGATATCCTTTCGAAGTTGTGCAATCTTTCTTACGTTTCAAATGTGCTGTGTATCTGTAAACTGGAATGAAGATCATGTGCTATAATCACATGTCCATTACAATTATCATTAGTGATAAGTCTTACTGAAACCAGAGGATTAGAATATTCTCATTATGTGTATCTTAGACTAGTAAATTGGATCTGGATGGAGTCATGATGGTCTAGTGATTAGAGTGGTTGGTTTGGAATATGTAGGTTCCAGGTTCGGGCTTTGCAGTCGCCGTTTGACTAGAATCCTTGGACGACAGTAAAATCACGGTCGTACCTGTCAAACTAGCTGGGTATAAATGGTGGCCTACTAGATAGGTTAGAGGTTACAATGAGAAGGTTTAATGCTATGCGTTTACCAAGACTGAAAATGGATTGTATGCTCCCAGTGTAACTGGTCGTCGTGATATTATAGATCGGTCAGTGTCAGGGGTATTAATCGTAAAACTTCGAGCACAGTGTGGAAAAGCGTTATACATAAACTAACATCGTTGTCATTGTTATCTACTTTACAAAATACAATAGGTCGGAATAACAGTTACACATATTTGCATGTGAGGTTAGTGTATCTTGGCTATATCACCAAATATCTTGTCTTCCTTTGGCTAATCAAACTTTCCATTTTAAAGAGTGCTGTAGTCATCTCTTTCCGAGTTAAAATCACGTAATACCCCCAGTGGTGTAGTATGATGTGGATCGATGAAATTAGCATCGTTTAGAAAAAGCTAAAACACCGTACTTCTTCGTGTAGATGTTATAGGAGTGCACGACATCTAAGTCATAAATGGCATTCAGGGTTTTCTAAGATTTGGTTAAAACAGCCTTTAGACTGCCTTAGGGCATGAACGTGACTGGAAATATTTATTGGACTGCACAATTGATTTTTGAAAAGTTTGAGCAGAAAAGAGCAGAATCCCAAACTTTCTATTATGACATGTAAGCGAGGATTACTAATCGCATGTTCTTCAATCTGTATGACACCATCAATTGATGTACATCAAACCTAGTTATGACGTGAAACTCAAGCAATACGTACTACTGTGATCATCAATATTCAGATGTGAAGTCCAACCATGTTTCCACACAGTAAGTCTTTAGTATTATAGTGATATCGTCATTAAAATTTTCATCATGTTATAATTCCTGTATTTTTATTAAAACAAGGTATAATTGTATGTATTACAAAGACTTATTTCAGTCTAGATGATTTGCTTTCGTTCACTCTATCATCTAACACATGAATAACATATAGCATACTAGTCCATAAATGAACGTTTTGTATACTAAAAATGCTTTGCTGTGTAAATCGACTGAATATATATAATGAACATTACACGCAAATGAATGCATATGTGCGTGTATGTGTGTGCTGTAATATACTGTATCAAGCTTTATCGCTAATAGTAGAAAATCTTCACCAAACATGACAACAACACTAATGAAATATTGCTATGATCAAACAATAGCCCTTCAATTCATGGTTAGCTTATATATATATATATCTTTTAGTGTCGGAGATCATATTTCCATATATGTTGTTTTTAATACAAAAACATTTTGTTATGTTCATGTAAACGACACTCGGGTGTAAGTAAGTGTTTTGACGGTAAAGAGGACTTTTCTTCTTTTTTACATATAGGCGACAATAAAGTTATTACTGTGCAATTATAATTCGAACAGTAAAGGATTACAAGAACTCCACTTTCAATATATAGCTAAATCTCTTAATGTATTAAAGATCACGACTATGACGATGGTTAAAATGCTTCACAACCACATCTACGTCAGTGGCTCCTAATCGATGTTCAATTCCAATTCATCCATTATGATTGCGAATGGGTACTTCATATCGCTTACGTGATTTTACAAGTTGTATTCAACGAATTGGTTTAAATAAAAGTCATAACAAAAATTCTATACATTTCTTTGCTTAAGTTTTCTGTAGCCTTTAATACCAGTGACATATATTTACGACTGCATTAAGTGGAGTTCATTAAAGAAGCTTAATCCATGTGCATTAACAGGCCACCAATTAAATCTCTCTCTCTCTCTCTCTCTCTCTCTCTCTCTCTCTCTCTCTCTCTCTCTCTCTCTCTCTCTCTCTCTCTCTCTCTCTCTCTCTCTCTCTCTCTCTCTCTCTCTCTCTCTCTCTCTCTCTCTCTCTCTCTCTCTCTCTCTCTCTCTCTCTCTCTCTCCACATTGAATTCTATTAGTGAGGTGAGACCGCAGACTTTCTTGAATAGTAACGAATACGAGGTGTTAAGTTGCAATTGAGAATATATGACTTGTATTTATAGCATCATCATGTTAAATAATTGAACTGACATTTGCATTCAATTTAGATTGTCATCATCAGCTAACATCACAGTTAACTATACCCAACATTTCACATCATAGATTAAAATCTACCGTTACAGTCGGCATTATGTTTTGTTGAGGTGACACGCTAGTGTGAAGCGATATAGCAATGCCAAGATTATATATTTACACTACATTTTACATATACCTAAATGTCGCTCATTGTACTTATAGTTGCAGACTACCTCCGCGTCATTGGATGGAATGTCACTTTTTACTGATGTTTGCCTTGTCTGTCTGTGCCTGTCTGTCTGTCTGTCTGTCTGTCTGTTAGTAGGACGTCTCAACAGGTAATGCATCAAGATGTAATTTTGTTAAAAAATTTCATTGAGAGAATGATGAAATTTGTTAACTAAAGTTAATGAAATTAATAAAAAAATAATTTAATTTGTTATCTGAAAAGGTTATGTGTAGATTGAGGCAAGGGTACTAAAATGCTAGTCTATGACGTAAATCCCGATCAATTATATTTCGTTAAACAGTAGTAGTTACCATGGTAACCAAGAGTGACATTGAGAACTTTTACCTTGGGATGTACGGCAACCAGTGTGAAGTATTTCGGTTTCAAATTGGTGAATAAAAGACAATATAAAACTGTTATCCTAATCTGTAACTATTTGGCTGTACATCTGATGAGAAGAAACCAATAACACAGACACCATACAGAAAACAACGGAAAACATAAGTACCTGACGTAGACATTCACATACGAAAAAAAAATATTTAAACAAAATAAAATCTACCTACCCACCTATTCTAAAATTGAGCGTAATCGGAACCACACAATTGTATTTATTAGGCCATATCGTTCGCATTTAAATTTCGTATAACTTATTTTTGCTTCTAACTTCGATATTAAATATATATCATCATGTAGAGGCAATATTCTTTGCAAGAAAAATGATGACTCTAGTTACTAAATTTGTACAAATGGTTTGAATTTAGGTATTCATATTTGAACATCTATTATCGTATTTTTTCAGTGCGTTTGAAATCTCACTCGATTGCTAGCCAGCCTATTCAACTTAACGTGACATGTTTTCCTCTTTATCCTGAATTGAATTGCAAAAGTATACGAATTCACTGAATGACTATATACTACTGCACATTCAGCGGAATAATCTAGATGAGTATCCAATAAGATACTGGTGGTTCTAAGACCCAAGTGTTTTTCTCAATAACTGCATGATTTTGGCAGTAATTGGTTACTGTATGAAGAAAGGCAAATTTTCTAATTTTAATGTTAATGATGTCCTGGAGTGAATGGACTACCGATTTTATGGTCTTCGGTAGAATTGGTTGTATTGAATGTAATCAGTTGATGCTAATGGTTTGTGTAAATATTAAATTAGGCTCTGATGGGAGGATACATCACACATACCTTCAACCAATTATTTTTGCGTTTCAGGCATACTTATGACACTAAAGGATGTGGTTGGGATAGATGAATACCAGTTTTACTAGCCACACTGACAAAATTAATTATTTACTTAAACCCAACCCCACCCTCCGTATTTCTTGTAACCAAATTGTTAAAAGAATGAATACCATATCAATATGTACATGGTAGAAGGCATGATTCATTTTTAAAGAGGGTTATTTAAAATATCATTACCCAACTACACGCGGGCATGACAAACACTTTTTCCCGTAATTGTTAGAATTTGGTTTATAGCAGTTTAATTAGTTCTCTTGATATATTCCCGTCACACAGAAAATTCATTTTCATGGTTCAAAGATTCAATTAAACTAAAATATCATGCATTGATGAAACTCGGAATTACATGACAGAGCGAATGTTTTAATTGGGTGCCTATATCTCAAAGGCTTTGCGTCCAGACAATTATTCCTCTAGATTCACTGAGAAACTTCCAATTAAAATAGAATCTTTCCTCAACTTGAAATGATAAAGTTCCGTGGAATATATGTTTTAAGTTTCTGTAGTTACAGCTAGCTCACCACTTAAATTGTTTGTTTCATCCTTGAAACCCCTTCTACTGACAGTCATTTTACATTGGGTGTTCCTCTAGCGCCAATTTCACAGAAAATTTCACATTTACGGAAAAGCAAGACGGATTTGAAGTCATTCTTGTACCTGAACACTGTTATCTAGCAAGCAGCGGAAGTCATTGCTTTTCAATATACTATTGAAACCAGAAAGACAGTTTCAGTTAGGCGGCACGATGTTTTCACATCTTGCACAACTTTTTTTAATGAATTACGATAACAAAATCAATTACAGAACTATGCTGTTCTCGGGGAAATTCTTACCAGTACACGTCCACTAAATGGTAAATATTTCGGAGACGCATCATCGAATCGCGGTAGAAAATTACGGCGAAGCATGCCGAGAGTATGAGAAATACTACGCTGCTTATATTTCTTTTAAATATGATCGTAAATGTTCACTTTCTGGGATAAAAATAAGCACGTTGCAAAGAAATGATATGAATGGAATGTCTTTGGTTGTTCGTAGTAGTTTCCTCAACCTACGATTCCAGATATACATATCTGAAACACACGTGCAGAGCGCAGGCCGTGCATGCACATGCAACGCTGATACATGCCCGGGATACACACTAGTTTCCACTGCAAATAATACGCAAAACCCTCCTAACATATCGATATCACTAGTACGAATCGGAAAGTTTACATACTTCATGGTAAGCACTCTCGGAACTATGGATCAATGTCTACTTACACCTACATCAGCTAACACCAAGTCTTACGGTCAACGTGCCTTTTCACATGCTGCTCCTAAACTCTGAAATTTATATTTGCCAACGGAACTTACTCTATTGACATTTTAAAACGAAAACTGAAGACTCGTCTGTTTAAGAAGTCGTATGCCTAGTTTCAATCTGTATCATTGGTTGCTACTTTTATCAATGAACTTTGAACTTCTGTGACTTTGAACGTTTTTAACTTTTTATCCCTTTTCAGTATTCCTATCACCTTTTTAGTTTTGTTCAGCGCTTTTGAGCAAACCCAATTTGTTATACTGGCGTTCTATAGTTGATATTATTATTTATTATTACGCGGTCTATACTTCGATTCTATACAACTCGTTTACGGCAACATCCTTATGTAACACTCAATATGTATGCCTCAATGAAGTGAATTTCCATGGCTCTCAATTAAGTTTTGTTAGTCAAAATCTAGAAATCAAATCTGGATATAAACTTATCCATATATATTTGGATATACGTACCTTTTAATACAAGCAACCCGAATACTTTGAATGATCTAGAACGATTCAACGAAACCAATCGACGTCGAAAACTTTGACCCAATTCATCTAGGAGGGTGCTAGTCGCCAAATGTGAAATAATTGTTTTACACGTGATAACTTTGCCTGATGTAATTTATATTCATATGTGCATCCATATCATTTGCCTTATGTGCGTCATTTATTTTTATGATAGACCATTAGACCTTTCTGCGTGTGTAATTTACTTTCCTACAACTGTACATCATTTGACATTATGTGTTTGTAAATTACTCTCGTGCCTGTATCAAATCTTTAACATCAGCAGCGCTTGTAGTGGAAAGATAAACTGCATACGAGACGATATATGGGGTGAACTGGAACATAGACTTTATTTATCAAAGCCCTGATACCTCACGGCTTCACCCCAAGGGCAGAGCCAGAAGTCGATTCCCTCACCCCAATGCCAGAGCCAGAAGTCGAGTACTTAAATTTTACAAATCACTAATACAGGAAAACTTGGAATGTCTATTGTCTAAACATAACTATATGTAAATTACGTGAAGGGCGCTTAGGTCCGTGAATTCGAAACAATAGGGCGCCTTGAGGACAATTGTTTTCCAGACACGCTATCTTTTTGAGAGTCCGTCTTATCTAAAATGTGATGCCCTCATCACTAAAGTCTCTTATTCTCAGGAAAAATGATAGCAATAACTATTGAAACGAGATGGGGTAAATTTATAAAAGCACTGCACGTCTAAATTATTGTCTTGACGCCAATGTCAGCTATTGCAATAATAAGATTCTCTCCAACTGGGTGTTTGGCGACATGTATACACAGCGTCATGTCTGAACCCAAACACGGTAATTACAAATTTATAACATTGTTATTTCTCCTCCAAAGCTTGTCCTAAGACGTAAAAAATAAAAATGGAATTACAACATTCTCCTCTCTTTTATGAGAATTAATAGTAAAACATAGATACAATTCTGTCATATGCAAAACATTTATATCGTAGCACATGGTATATACTCATGTACCACTAAATATAGAATTTTTCAAACACAATAATACAAAATAGCTAGACGTTGAATACAAAACATTTGTATATCGATAAGACTAAATAGCTCGTCAACAATGAACTTTAGTAAAAGATTGCTCTGTAAACTGAGATAGATGAAGAGTAAATGATGAATACAGACGTCACTTAGCTGTATAGATAATAAGAAAGTCATAGAAATGAGATAAAAGATACATTTCAACAAGTCCCCCTTCCAACAGTTATGCTTGGCGTATGATGGGTTGGTATGAACTTTACATAATTATTTACATTATAATTAGGTATGACAATTCAATATTCGCATTAATGGGTCTCTTAATTACGTAGATTTTATAGAAAAATAAACCTTAAAAAATAACTCTACTACCAAGATGCTATTACACCTGAGTCATTTTCCTTTACATGTGTGTGTGTGTGTGTGTGTGTGTGTGTGTCACTTACGATAGCACGTGTTAATCAATTATTTTACGTTCGGCGCCTTGTAGTCGGTCAACACAGGGGGTTATGAGATTTAGACAATGCAACATTTACATTTAACTGAGAATGAAACGTCCAATGTTTTGTCTATGGGCGGACTCTTACTGGAGGAAAACCGTGTATACAGCGGTAAATGATTAGTCTATATGGGGAAAGCTATGCGGATTGTCTCTAGGGTGCAAGGCAGATATCCTCCTCAGACGAAATATTGGCCGAGCAGTAGGGAGTGGGTATGTATTTGCAGTGACAGTGTCGTTGTGATATGGTAACGGTGGTAATTGGCCATACGCACGTCAAAAGTCTTTTCTGAACCAGTTTACCATAATATGATTTCGTTTGTGTAGAATCGACTGTCATATATATATAGGGCAATGTCACATGTTTTAATATTGAAAAAAAATAACACCTTTAAAGAAAATGGCTAGTTTGAATCGATGGGTAAGAGAAGCCGCCATATCATAATTATTACCTGTAGAAGCAAATAGTGGTAAAGTTACAATGAGAAGGGGCATCTTGCGACAAATTTGGAGTATTGAAGCTAAGTAAAAGAAGTGATGTTATCTCAATTTATAGTCCAATCCGCTATTTCATGTTTTCTTGCTATCGTTTATCTGACATTTAGGTCCAAAGAACAGGATTCACGCCTAAAATAAGTTTTGAATCTAAACCTCGTAGAACAGTAACACATAAAGTCGCCTAAATATCTCGTAATAAAGAATGGAATAATATGGCGACTCTAGTGTCGCTCTGTTGGACGCAGATAAGATATACTCTTCAGCATAGTAATATAAAAAAAACTTCAATATCATCACAATGTGAAGTAGTTTCCTACCGGTAAAATTCTTTCCTCATATAAATTCCCCGTGGTACTAATGGAACTAATACAAGTTATAATACAATGTTGCAAAGGTCTCTTCGCCAAGCTTACAGTTGATATCTACTATATAAATGCAAATAAATGTACACAGAGACAACTCGACGACTTGAAAAAGCCTTGCAAATATGACATCCGCCAGTAAGTCGAAAATAGAACTACTTCGAAAGCAAACGGGGAGTATACATGAAGCAGTGTGTTCCGTCACAGGGATTATGATAAAGACATAATTGAAGTTAACGAGATGAAGTGACGTAGCATCTTCCAATCAATAACTTGAAAATTAATAATTAAGTACATCTGCTTACTGTTTTGAAAAAGAACAGGAAATTTGATATGGTTATCCTGCAATATAACATCAATAGATTGTATCATTCTAATAGATACATAATTCTTTTCATCGTTTGTTTTCAAAAATGATAAAATAATGAGTACCTTTATCCCAACCAAGAAGTCAATGTGTACATGACAACATCACAAGGTCACCTCAATAATATTAAATGTGAGGGTTGTAGAGATAGTCAATGATCAGGACTATATAGGGGAAACGGAACGATCTTTGAAGACGGGGTTTCTAGAACATATATTGGCGTCCGAAGTGACGAAACACACACACCAAATTTGACCCGGACCGGACATAGCATAAATTAACATCACTCACTCTGCCAGTGAGTGGTGTTGATGCTCAACATAGTAATTAACACCTGCGTTCCTAGTTCATGTTAATTACTTCAGTCTTCTGATGAAGTCCTTAGTGAGATGATGAAAGCTTCAGGTACAGCTTACCAAGAGTTGTTTGTGTTGGAATTGAACAATTTAAACTTCACAAGGAATCAAAACGTAAACTTATCCTAAAGGGTTTCTTATTTATCTGAATGAAATAGGCTCTTAGAAGCCATGGATTTTCAGTGTGCATCTAATGATTAATCATGTCTGCAAAGACCCATCATGCTGTGGTGTATCAGTGAAAGCACAACAGAGGCGATAAAGGAGTCTCAATTTTGTGTTTCTTGAAAAACCGAGTGAAAGTAGCGCGATGTAAAATCAATCTCCAGAACCTAAACTTATGAAAACACCTTTATTTCCTGGAGTGGCCTTTCCTTTTAAGGGCCGTGTCTGGAAGATTACCCTTTTCACTAGTGTTGCTCTCTAGTAGAAATCATTTTTGGAATAATTGTATATGTGTATGTGTGTACCTTTACATATAGCTTAGACTGTGAAGTAGCCTTATCCCATGTCTTTAGGCCAGGATTAAATTCTTAATGTTTTCCATATTCAATCTCACATTTTTTGCATTTTAAGTTATATTTGAGACGCTTTTGTCAAAAAGTTGCATTTTTAACGAATATTTGTATGGAATTATGTGTAAGGAGAGATGTCCGTCGGGCATATGATCTACCGTTCAAAGGATTATCGGATTGGCAGCATGGTATACATTTTCTTTCATTTCGGAATAGAAATGAATAAGTAGAAAGTAATTATTCTATATTGTCGTGAAACTACAGGCAGTGGCAATAGAAACTCGGGGAACTACATACTAAATCCAGATGAATGAGCCCGGGGCTTTTTATTTGCACAGTGTAGGCATTAATTGGTTTGCTTGTTGGTCGTTGTCCATTAGGTGATGTCAAACGGTAGATAGTAGCTCTGGAGTGTACAGGCATGTTATTCATACCTCTTTATCGCACAACAACTTATCACAGTAACTTTTGAGTTTTATGTATCAAAGGTATTCAATTGAGTTGGATAGGACTATGAATTAGAACTTTATCAAACTGCTGTTTAAGAAAGTACGCGCTAATTTCTAATAGTTTATGTTACCAGATTTTATCACCGGCTCATAATATTGTAAAATAGCTTTGTCGTTCTTTGACAAAACTTCGGTGTGATAATTAATCCTTGGCCCTTCAGTACTTTATCAAAACGTTTCTTGACATTCTAACTGGCACTAGTTTCTGGAGAGAACAGAATCTGAAGGACACTCCTAAATCTACTTGTAAATCAACTGACACGTGTTAGGAAATGCATAAAAGACCTACAAGTCATTGATAAAATCGATAACTCAGATTCGACGTGAACTTTCGATGATCCCATACGATGATACATGTTTACAAATTGTAATGGAAATGAAATGTGGCAATGGATTTGAAGATAAATCCCTCGGCATTAGTATGCGCACTTCTTTATTTAGATTTAAAGGTCGACCTATTCCCAAAAGGTAATGTTTTTGATGACCGACGGTATCATATCGGGAAATATCATGGGAATTAATTCAAGAGCATTCAAAGACTCCAAACCTCACTTTCAGAGATTGTTTTTTTCCCGATACCTTTACGGACTACTGAATGCATTTTCTCCTTGGGTATTAAGTGAGATATACTTTATTCCGCTAGCTTTACATATATGTGGCTTATATGGATGAGTGATTTTGGTGTAACAAGTTTAACGGCGAATTAAATATTCATGAATGGACACGCATATTCCTAAGGATAAAAAAAAATACTTCTTATTATTTAGGTCAACTGCTTAGTTAAATAAGGGTGTGCGGCATACATCCTAACAATAACAACACATACACTCAAGATCTCCATCTTACCAGAGAAAAGAATCTTGTATCTCTGCACTTTATTATCAATGATTGCAGTGTTTCAGATATGTCTATTTCAGGTATTTGTGTCTGGTAATGAAGATCAATTTCCGCCTCGGAAAGTTTGAACCAAATGAAATGATAAATTATTTACGTCTTTCCCGCCAATCTAATTACTTCAATTCTATCTCCGGTGACGTGTGTTCTTTTTGTTCCTTTCTGTTTTGTGCTCTTTTAGATCTTTCAATGAGTACCGTTTATGTGAAATGTATAACGAATGTCATTTCTATCTTTCAGTACTAAACTAGTATACGAGGGGCAGAATGCCCTTGATTTTTTTACCCATAATTTTTGACAAAGAATTGTTATTTGATCATGATTGATAAGGACTGCATTACTTTGTTATTTTTGCATTCCTATTCGACTTTCTGTGTATGTATATCTTTCCAAATTTCAAAACATAAGAACAGCTTTAAAGTTAAACATGGCATTATATATTTATAACCCAACTATTAAAAAGACCATGCAGTGGCCCGAACAAAGCACACATTCTTAATGTGTGACTACATGGAACAATTATTGCACGACACACTACATTAACGTTTCACAGACGTCTAATCGTCGATGAAGAAATCTAATCCTGACACAAAGGTGTTATTTTCTCAATTGTGGTTTTGAGGAACAATGAGGAAGATTTCTAGTTTTGTATGCAGTCAACTGGCACTGACACAAGGGTGACTCTCCTCGTGGGAAAGATAATACACTCGTATAAACTAGCCAGGGAAGCAAATTGCTTATAAGCAACTTTTATAGAAATGATTCCAAACGATTGTATTTCTGTCCATAGGGTATATGATTTGATTTGATTGATGTTGATTCAAGGTCATGTGTGGGATTTCTTCTTCAGAAAGGCGACCCCATCATTAGTTGTATGCTCGCATTGACGCTCAACTCATGCAAACAATGATACACTTGTGTAAAGAATATTGTTTGACGTTTGTCGCTTTTTCCCCCAATTCAGGAAACACACGTCTAAAGAAACATTACACAAATGCAATATAGATTACAACGGTCACATTGTGACCCAACTCCAGCCCCACCCCTACATAAATAGTAGAGGTTTTTTGTATCCGTCGTATGTTCTGTTCATATCGGGGACACACAGTTAACGCTGCACTAGATGCAACTGAAACGCATTGAAAGAATTGTGTTTCTATATTATTATTATAATACCGTACACCTTGCACAATATTGAATCATCTATGGGTAAACACATGTTTGTCACAGTACACACACAGTACGATGCACTATATCCAATCAAATTGATTTTTAGATCGGCACCCAAAAATAAATATCGCCAATGAATCAAGAGTACAACTTATTTTTATACAATTTATATATACAAAAGCCCTCTAAATGACATTTACAATTTCTTATCCCTAGTATTTTAACAATTTTCTGTGATTTTATGGTTGGTTGACATAATGCTCCAGCTGTAGATAGAGCAGGTTTTTGAACAGAAGTAATGTGCACACATGTCAAGTTTACACTGAACATGCTGCAATGTAATTAGAAATATTCATATATAAATGATACATTTCAACCTCAAGTTATAAAATGCTGTCTGAATCTACGTGATAATTGTAATAAGCAATACAATGGTTAAAGTATCTTAAGGTATCTGATTTACGTGCATGGTTCGTGTCACCACTACTTTACGAAGTGATTGGTTATGCTAACCTTGTCATCTGCACAGAGGGCAAACACTACATGCTCCTGCCTGTAGATAAATCATACGAATTTAGAAGGGAACTGCGTATATATATGCTAATTGAAAGTGGAAATAACGAAACCTAATAAGTGATTTGTATGCAAAGGTTTACAATTAGCAATCTATGGGTTCTACGACATCGGTTAACAAATACGTAATCAATTGCAGTTGTACATACCCTTAGCGGTGCACTTGCCTTCAAAGCAAACCAGATTTAAACTGACATGCCTCCGGTAAGGGCGAAACCATATATTTCTGTACCAACATTCATTGTTAGAATACACAATTCTGAGTTATAGCTATTATCACTAGAGTCCAACATTTTGGATACTGTAAAAGCGTCGACCTCAACTGACATCTCTTTCTTCGAGCTAGTAAAATCAATTTATGAATTATTTGCAGTAATACTGATTTTACGGCGACGACGAAACATATTTAATCCCGGAGATTTCGGTCCGGTGTTTCGATCATAGTTTCTTTAATACGACTTTAATTACAAATTTCACCAAAAATTGGCAAGGTCTTTGTGTAAGAATTTTTGGTAGAAAGTGGGTGATTTGATCCGGAAGTTGAAGCTGACCTGGTTTGACCATATGCTCTAGATCTTACATGGCAAACAAACGTAGAAGTACAAACATGTTCCTAACTGTCGAAGTACGAAAAATATTTACAATTTTGATTGAGCATGAGATGGTGAAGAAAACGTATTTCTTTATATTGGCTAATTCTCCAGCTACATCAAACATATTTTCAGGACAGATGCGCTTTGGTATCACAAATGTATGTATAAAATCATATAGAATTTGAAGATTGTACTCTAGATATAGTCTAATTTCTGAGAAAAAAAACGTTACTTAGCGTAATTAATCATTATTATTTTTAGGATGTTTACAAAAATCTAATCAGTTCTAATCAGTGTTGTTACCATAAGGAAGATGTGTACCAGGTTTCATTAGAATTGATGCAGTAGGTTTTGAGATATCGTGTCTGCAGACTGACAGACAGACAGACAGACAGACAGTACACATGTGTATATATTTGAACATTGCACAACACGCCATGCTAAGAAAATAAAATTACTTCCATGCCATTTTTTGCACTAATAGTACAATTAATGATATTGTGCAGTCTCCTGTAAAGATTAAACTCTATCAATGGCTTATATTCGATTCAATTCCTAACGCTAAGACGTTGATATTAAGTGTCAAATGAAATAATTTCTTGATAAAGCAAATTCCCTTATCCAAGATTTTTGAAATATTATGCAGTTTTAATTGATTTGTATTACGCTTATTTCAACTGTGACGTTTTTGTTTCCAAAGAGCCAATGATCTTTGCTTTACCTACAAATAATGTCTTTAGAATAACGTACAGTAATAATTGGCAAGTGAGTATTTACAATAAGGTTATACATAGGACTGTGACCGTTGAGATGAAATATTGCAGTCCGAGGTTACTTCACTTTGGTTTATATCGTGAAAAGCATCCAGAGATTGTCTAATGTCCGTCTCCTTGTCGTCTGCCGTCGGGTAAACCAATTGCAACACCCCGAGATTTTGTACGTCTTCGGTTGGAAGAGTCGCAACATCATTTTGTCGTATGCCAGATTTGATGAAAACCAATGATTTAGTGCATGCAATTATTAAGGTATATGGTTTCCAATGGGAATCTATAGATCTGAAATATCCCTTTTCATTATCATTATCATCTGTCACTTGTGTAACTGAAATTCGTAGAGTAACAAAAATGCTACCAATACTTTGTATGTATTTTCACATTCTTTCAATTCATGTCGATGATTACCAAGAATACTGCTGTTATTTGATTCAGGTGATTTTGTTCATAGAAAAACAATTTGCTCTCCGACATTGAATTGGGATTGACAATACTTTTCTTTTTTTAATTGTATATTTCTAATTTATTATACTAAATGTTGTATAGCTGTGTATGGATTGCGTTAAGGCTAGGCGTTTCTGTCTGGATGAGAGCTCTCGGCATAGCCTTGGTAAATATTGATATACCTGTGGTAAAACGGGCCACTGAACTATCATAGAATGCCAGTGTGGAAACCAATATTGCAATGGGCGGAGGCATTTAGACAACGCAAATAAAGTAATTTCAAAAACCCTCGTTACGTTTTGGAAATTTTATTTTAGAACTACCAAGCTTTATATTAGAATATTTTGGCACTTTTGCCGTGTCGTCAGGTTTTGACGTCTACGTATACCCCAGTACATCGGTATGGCGGAATACGTAGAGAGTTCGAATTGGGGAGCAGTATTTGAAATTTATTTGAAAGGCACGACCTGTGTGAGTAACTGGGTTTTAAAAGCTGTGAAATGTGGTTTTTGATTCACTCCTAACGGGCATCCTTGTATTTCCTTATACCTAACTGATAAAATAGCTGTTGGCAGTAAACTAAGCTCATACTCTTCTATCCCTGCCGATGAGTGAAATTCAATTTAAACTAAATACACCTTTCGCAACGTTTTCCAAGTGGAATATTCTCCGAATGTAAACTGATTTGCTATTTGACAATATCCTACTCTACAAAGTGTGGTTGAAGGTGTTGATTTTATAGTGAAATAGCAGTAAGCACCTATTGTGTCAGAGATTAAAAGTCGAGACGACTCACAGCATGTCCTATGAATTTGTATTTCACACGATTTTGCCGATAGTTATACACATGACGTCATATCAAATGACATAAAAGATGAACGTTGGAGCTTACACAAGCCTTTTAGCAATATCGTGTAACATACATGCAAAATGTAAAGACTACTCTAACCGCACAAAGACGTGTACCTTCCAGAGATCAATTACTGGAAGTTTGTTAACCTCTTAACCAGCTTTGCGATGAACTACTGCGTGTATTTTCATCTAGATTTATAACAGTCATTCTTGTCTCGCCAATAAATACAACCAAGATCAATGTTATGTTTAACGTAAATTTTATGGCAGACAGCTTCATAATGTTAGACATTTTATATGGGTTATGACAATCATTTTAAGCAAAGATTTGAAGTCGTAGTTGAAGGAAGTTTCTTTCAGCTGTCCAGCTGGTTTAATACTTAGAATAATGTTTGCATTCGTTAAGCAACATTACAATACCATTAGTGTCAATTCGTTGTTTAGCTACATTAAACCTTTACAAATACACAATGCCAACCGTTCGTTTATTCATTTAAGGTGTTGATAATTTTATCATCAAATAATTTTGGCATTGTATAATTTATGCTGATATAACATATTAAAGAATTGAATCAAAATTTAATAGTTGGAGAGTGTGAGCTGATGGCGACAGCTAGACCTCGGCAAAGAGATGGAAAGATCTAGGAAGCAAGGCCCTTCGATTCAGTGTTGTACATTTCCAATGTTCGACGATCCAATTTGTTAGATGCCCAAGGCCTATGCAACATCATTGCCACCAACAATCAAATATTTATCAATGATAATTACATTTGGTACATTCCAAAATATGCAATATAACACACATGTGTTTTAGTTGGTGCAGACATTGTTTCGAATAATGCTAAACTGTTTTCGGCATTGAAAATGTTGTGAATGGTAAACATGGTTTATTATCACTTTAAATTTGTAAAATGATTTTGTAGTAACATTCGTCCAATTACTAATGACTAAGCGATAGATCTCCAGGCGCCAACGTATCATCGTATTCAATGAGACAAAATATCGACTTATGATGAATAGAATTTACATTGATCCATGCTGAAAGTTACTCTGACGAGGCTATTCATTCATTTAACGGTTGTGAATTGCTACTGACATGCGTAGCCCAGACCTACAATAACAATCAGCAAATGTACCTTATATACAGGAAATGCCGCTAAAAGCACTACCAACATTTTTTAAGACAAGCAAACACAATATATTCAGGACATCAAGCATATAAAGATATGGAGACTGTCTGACCTTAAGTGTATGAATTGTTTAGGTCAATTAAGATTACGGTATAATTCACTGAAGGTAGGTCTCTTAGGTACCATTTGAAGTCTGGTAAACAGTATAATGTTTTCACTACACTACGTAAAATGATACTTTGATATACAGCGAATCTAGTTCCGTTTTCAGCAAATGTGACTGATTTAGGCATTTCGGGGTATAAAAGTCGGAAATAATTTTGTATGGTAATTTGATGGTGCTGAATCTACATAATTTGTCTTCCAAGCGAAAGTTGAGATATTACCTCTCACAATTTTCATATAGTTTACATAAATTTGACTCAAAAAATCAGTTTTAAAATGAAACCGTCGAGCAAAACCCTTGTACGGAACTTGAAAATGCTCTCTCTCTCTCGCTCTCGCTCTCGCTCTCTCTCTCTCTCTCTCTCTCTCTCTCTCTCTCTCTCTCTCATTTAGTATAAAGTATTATTGGTATAGGCCATTTTGACTTTTATTTTTGCTATGTGTGCAGTTTTTCCTCTATTTTAAGCAGACTTATCAAGTTACATAGCAATAAAATCATTTTATAAGGGTATTTTAGGGGTGCTCATCAATCAAGAATCATTTCAAACAAGTTTGGTTGGTGATTGAATTCCAAAACAATGCAATGTTACTAATGAAATTGTGTTCTATGGCAGATATATATACACATCAAATTTCATATATTCCTCTTAATATCAATTTTTCAACAGAATTTTCCACTCTAAGACAAATACAACATGTCTCTAAATTTTCTTTCAGAATATTCTTTCCTACAAGCAGTGAAAATTCAAAATACCTTAGTGACATCAATAGGATATTTGGTTTTAAGTGTAAATTTGTTGCTTGTCTTGTTACTGTAGTTTAAATAAAAGTTAGAATAAGCTTACTAGTTGTACGAATCGAACTGACGTGTTGTTTTCCACACGTACATCTTGGGTCCCACGCTACAAAAAACAACTAGTAATTCTTTTGAGCAGGAATTTGCATGGTTTACGGTAGACTGTTTACCAACACTCATAGGAAGGCCGGAAATTCGTAATCCTTATTTTGAAAACCTTCCCTCTGGTGGCAGATTCCTCTCAAAGGCACGCAAATATATATATATATATATATATATATATATATATATATATATATATATATATATATATATAACGTTCTTTCATTCCATCAGCGAGTTCAAGTTTAAATTCCAGAAATTTTAATTTCATCCTAGATCTGTTATTTTACACTGTCACTTTTTTACTTGCTGTTGATCAGCCCTTTACAAAGTCTGTAATTTTAGCCTGTGTCATTGTGTTAAGTTGTTTTCTTTGTTTCCTTTTCCTATTGTTGTAATTGTTTCTACATTAGTTTTTTGTCATGGGTGACTAGAAACGGTTTTACAGGTTGAAACTATGGACAATAAAGTTATTTCTATTCTAGGTCTCTTTTTTCATAGCAGATTCTCCATTTAATGTTCTGTTATATTTCGAATTCTTTAGTTATTATTCCAAAATGTTTTGAGCATCTTAGTAGTCATTAAATGTATAAGAAATCATTTCGATGGAAAAGGTGACACAACCTAAATACTATGCAGCAAACTATAGAAAGAAAATATGAAAGAATCGAACATGACTACCATATTGAATTCATTTTCCCATGATACCTTAAATTCCAAAAAGTATATTAATATGTTACAAGTGGGAAAGCGAGGTTTTGTGTAATTTCATACTATATTTATAGAACTTCCATTGTAAGACAGATACACAAATAAGTCTTCAATTGTATGCAAATGTTAAGCATATTTGAGATTTAAAATCAGACAATTTCCCTTGGAAGGCATTTTTGGATTCGGCACCATCAAACTGAAAAAGTTGCCATCCATCTTCTCCTCTGAAATACCTATAGAGCAATTTCAGCAAAATTGTCTGAAATCGGGTCTAGACTACGATTAACTCTGCGTGTGTTTTTCGAAATCAATCACCGATAATTTTGTTTAAAGGGATTTTTGAGTGAGTATCCCTAAAATATCCTTATACAATTGGTTAAGTATTAGCTAACAGTTTAAGCTAACGTCTACATGATATTTAGGAAAACTACATACAAATCAAACGAAGAAAGTTGACAAATGATTCAACATGGCCGCTGTATTATTTTTTTCAACGATACTTTCAACTCCAAAAAATCATTTTGTAAGTTTCCTAAAGGTTTTTCGCTGAAAGATATTACTTTTATCTCCTGTTTGGCAAAAAGTTCAATTCATGTCAATTGTATACAACTATTGAGGGGTAAATCTCAAACTTTCACTTGGACAATTTTTTGGATTCAGCACTATCAGATTACATTACAACAATCGTCTTCCAACTACAACACAAAAATGCCTACAGGACCATTTTCGAGAGATATTTGCTGAAATCAGTACCAGAATAATGCAAAGAATTTTAAAAACATGTGTTTACCTTGATGTCATTGGCAGTTAGTTGCCTTGGATAATACTAGTACGAAGACTGACAACATCTGCAGCATAAAAGACTGCAAGGCTGAAGTCCAATTACAACAGAAACGGTAGGATCTGCTGTCAATTTGAAATGGATAGGTTGATTACATTGTCACAATGTATTAGTTGTGTGCATTTGTTGAACTATAAATCTAGTAATATCTTATCAATCAATATTTAGTTGAGGATAGAAGTTTTAAAAGTGTCTATTTATCTTTGTAGGTATGTCTTTCAGGTCATGTCTGCAAGCAAGTGATGTTCGCAATCACTACTGAACAGAATATAGACTCCACAATAGTTACCGCTTGACATCAGCTGCCATACTAAGGTCTGGGAATAATCATCGCAAGATTGCTCTGGTCGCAAAATTGTTAAATTTAAAACTTGTGTCAACATCAACTTTCTATAAAAATGAAAGGACATCACTTCATGCCTTATATAGATGTATATTGGCTTCAACACCAGGAAGACATGCTAAGCAAATACAAAGTTAGGTGCAAATGCTAAGTTGTTTGCACCTAAAGTAATGAAAAATTATCCATTTTGTATCAGTGGTGGTGCTTCAGTAAAGTAATGGCTTAAATCTTCTGTTCTTTACCAAAACGACTGCAACAAAACAATTGTATTTTCCCTTGAAATCACAGTACACCGATTTTTATCCACTTACTAATACGTAATGTTTGGCATACTAGCTAAAATTTCTATTTGTAACAACAAATGTAAATTTTCTTGTCAAAAATCACATCTAGTCATCTTGTCAGCAAATAGGTATTATATTATACCAATATATTGATGGTGCAAATCAAGAGATCTAATTGGTCTTGGCAGCAAAATATAATGCTACATTAGTGATGCCTCCAAGTGGCCCTGAGTGAGGTTAGCATTTGATGGGCTATTGATGTCAACTGCATACAGCATAACTGCCATTTCCGTACCTTCGTGTCCACACAAAGTATAAAGTCATCCATGCTGAACAATGAAATAGTTGGAAGGATAATTAAATTATCAAAATCCGATGCATAAACAAAAGTACAAATATTCGATGTCCAAATCACAGTCTTACAAATTCATAGATATTCAGATTCTTGGGCCAATCTAAACCACCGCTTCATTTCCTGTTTAACTGCAATTAGTTATTGAGTTTTTAAAGCTTGATTGGAAATGTTAACCTACTGTATTATTTTGATATTAATAATCTACCCCTGGGATGGTATACCCGTTGGTTTTGACTAATTAACACAATATTCGCATTTGCTGACTCTTATAGACATATGTCAACTGGTCAAAACTTTGGAGTATACCATCCTTAGGGGTAGTTTATTTCTTATTATATTTGGGGGCAGGGGGATTTAGCGTTGTCCAAAGGTGGTCATACGCAATGCTAGTTGATGTGATGAAAGTTATGTTTAATTTGGATATTTAAGTGCATGGACTGCAGTATTGTTAACGGATAAACATCTTTATATAATTAATGTGTTGTGTTACGGAGCCATTAGAAAAGCACTCTTAGGATGAACAAAATATCGCCAGCTGCGTTAACGAAACATTTGCTTAAAAGTAAATTCAATGTAGTTGCGATACCAGAACTTTTGTAAAGTGTAGTGCCCTTGGAAGACAAGAATTTTCTTTGCTTTATACACTTAAGACCGATTTTACGTTTGCATACATATTTGTGTTCTGGGGGATGGGCTTAAGACATACTTTCTCATGTTGTTCAGAGAAACGTGTTAATAATTTCAGCCAGTCACAGGCAGCTGGGCATGAGCATAACTCCATAGGAATGCATGGTATAGTTTGGGCGATAGTTTCAACGAATTACAACGCTGTGTTGTTAGTGATATTTAAAAACACGAAGATTTTTTAGTATTGTCGTAGTTTTATCAAGTTAATTTGACTTCATTTTCTTTTCAGATGCAATTGAGTTATTTACTACATATTGAACAAGGTTCACATGATGAGGTAGGGTTTCCCTCATCATTGCACATCAACACGGATCCATCTGAACCATCATGTAGTACAGCAGTAACACCGGTCTGTGTGGTAGACGAAAGTGAACTGTCTGCAGGAGAGAAGACTGAGACATACATAGCTGACCTTCCAGACAAAATGGGTAGCCGTCATGCAAACAGCCATTACACCCTATAACAAACCACTGGAGTGTAAAGTATGCTCTAAGAGGTTCATGGCAAAGACTGGTCTGAGAAAACATTCCAGGGAGCATACTGGCCAATACCCAATGTATGTAGCTGTGGGAAGGGGTTTTCTGAAAGATGCCACATGTTGGAACATGAATGTATACATAGTAAGAAAGGCTTGAAGAAGTGAAAGTTGTGTTCATGCTATCTTTTTCTTCTGAATTCAAACTCGATGGGATATCTCCAGCGATGTGTTGGGGAAAGACTATTGAAGAAATGAAGGCCCCTGTGGTTGTTAGATACATATGTAACTTTTCCAAAAAATGTAATATATGTTCATATGCTGTACATGTACTTATAGGGATGTTCAAGGTTGAATGGATGATTAATGTATTTCTCAAAGTCTCTAATTAAGAGATGTTGAGGAGCTTTTTTGCTTACCTTGAAGGCGATGGGAGAAAGGACTCGCCAGGTTTTTTGTGCGCAGTATTGTTCATACACTTGTATAAAAAATGAATCGAAAGATATTCTTTCCATATATTGTAACGTGGACGAAAGCTAGAGAAGCTGAAAAGAAGTCAACCAATTTTGAGGAGGCATATAACAGTTTTGAAAAGAGTATGACAGAGTTGCAAGGAAAGGGAGCTGAAGTTGTTTATGTTGTCCTGCCATATCATCATATATAATATACATGTATATAGTGGACTCACGGTAAGTCATGCATCAATATCGCGTGCTTTCGGCGAATTAGTCACAAGTGTCACTTTGGCTCCCATATTTTTCTAGTGTTCTCTTTCTTTTGTTCTCTTTCCATTGAGGTTTTTCACACATAATGACATCCATGAAAGAATGTGGTAGAAACAACTGAATAGCAACACCTGTCAATTTCGAACTTGTTTTCAGCTGCGAGGCAGTGACACCGACATTGAGGCCAGCGCAGGCCAATGGTTTTGGAGATGGCAAAAACGACATGAAGGTTATTCAGATTAATAATGATCATATTCCATCGACGAACTTGGGTTATTTTGGAAGGTACTGTCGTCCTTGACACATTTGTCAGCGAACGATCCTCAGAACGTTGATCACACAGAATAAACAATGCATCACTCTTATGTTTGCAACCAACAAGTCCGGTAATCATAAAATGATACCATTTATCATAACGAGAAGTTTGAAACCACACTGCTTTCACCACGTAAATATGGATAATTTACCAATAGTTTATATGGCCTCACCTAATGCATGGATAACTTTCTATATATGCAAGGACTGTTTTTTCAACCATTTCGTTCCAAGTGTATGCTATCATTTGACAGCACAAGGACATGAACATAAAGCATTGTTACTCCTCGACCAACATCCAACCCATCCGCACCAAGAAGACCTCTAGACATGGAAAGGCCAAAGCACTCTACTTGCCGAAGAAAACACAACCAGTGAGGTACAACAGAGTAGATGGACCAAGGCACATACGCTCATTCAAAATCAATTACCGCCGACAACTTCTGCTACTGCTACTACTCGATCCACAGAAGATATCGTAAGTTTCCAGCTTGAAGACTTTTAGCATCCAGGACGTGCTGCAAAGCTTGTAAATGGTGGCGACTGATTAAACCAGTATCTATTGAGAATTATTGGATGGAAGGTCTTGACGTCATGTTCACGGATGATATACAGACCGATTTCAAGAGAGTGCTTTCCACGAACCCGAAGCAGAGTTGTTTGCACCCCTTCTTAACAAGACGACAGAACATGGATTGGATCGTGAATATACATAGGCAACCATGCAGGAATGGATTGGATTGGCGTAGCTGACAACAAACAAAGTGGTGACTGAATAAGGATTTGCAGCGTTATTTGCGAGTTACAACAGTGATGGTCAACGAGTACCACTGATATAGCAGTGAAGGAAAACTTTGAACCACCATCCGCTAACTCACCGAGGCTACTAACGGACGGCAGACTGCACTTTCGTTTTTTGTATAAAAGAAACTGGTGATGCCAATTCAAATTAAGGGAATGATAGATTAACAAGCAACAATGTCAGACAATTATCACTAAGTTTTTACAATAGAAGTGGATAGACGACAACAAGAAAAAAGACTATGTCAAAAATTTGGCTTAATCCAAATTGGTACAGATGAGATTAATTATGCCTGTAGATATAAATACCATTGTTAACGGTATCGTATTTGATGAACACTTTTACAGTAACTGCGATTATGTTACAGCAGTTGCTGCGGGTAGGGCTTTGGGTTTAATTTATTCGAAGTATAAGTATCTTAAAAATATGGGTGTTAATGTTTTCATAAAGCTCGTTGATGACTCGGTTGTTCCTATCGTAGATTATTGTTCTGCCTTATGGGGTTTTGACAACTCTCCTACAGCTGATGCTATACAGAATAGAGCATTACGCTTTTTTTCTTGGAGTCCATAAATTTGCCCCCACACTTGCAGTACTTGGTGAGACGAGTTGGGACAAGTGCATTGCTCGCAGATGGTGCAATATGGTACGACACTGGAACAGATTAAATACACTAGATGAAGACAGACTTACAAAGAAAATGTTCATTTGGGGACATTTTACTGTCTGCTGGTATCTGGGCAGCAGAGATGTACAATATTTTGAGATTTTGAACATTGATAATGTGACCCTTTATGATATTAGTTAGGTTTGAGAGAGAGAAAATCTGCACTGACAGCTGGTATAATGTTTTAAATAAGCCTAAACTCGTACCTTTTGCACGCTTAGGACCACGTATTGTACGGAATGATATCTCAATCTTGACCTGTCAACGTCCGAAACAGCGTGCGAAATTAACTTCGGTCCGAGACCAACAGATTTCCGTTCGGACCGACAGTTTCTTAGAATTACAACAACTTATCGGTCCTTATGACCAGTTCGAATTTGGAGTAAATGATAACATTTATTCGAAGATATATGCAATTTCACCTACATGAATCTGATCCTGTGTTACCTATTTTACTCTCGACATCTCGTTCAAATCAAGCGACAGGGCTAGCTCGCTACATGTGTTGTTGTCAATGTTGATATCATGTCTACATACTCATGACGTAGCATACAGCATTTACTTTATGAAACTATGTTAGCAAACACATGATTAGTTGAAATTCTCTAATTATTTGTGTCTTGACTAATCAGAACGTCTTAGACATTCAGACTCATTTTACGCATTCAGCACATGCGTCTTTTCCCGCCATATAATAATTACTAGTTTACTGTTCGACGTGTATGGAACTTTTAACGTGTTTGAGACAGTTCCACGTTGTATTTATAAGTATGTGGCGATATTTAGGAGCAATGAGCTTCCGAAGAAGAAGACGAAACAGACACTGTGTTTTTTTAAAGGCTGGTATTCAAGCCGGTAAATGTTAGCGGGTTTCCCGATCAATTTACCGGAGTTCCCCATGTGTGTGGCCATGATCAAAGCAAAATGACGCAAAACATATAAACTACTCTGAAATTGGTGTTTTAACTAATAAAGAAGGCAGGTACGCTTCGTAAAATACCTTCAGTGCGATAGGTTTTTTTGTTGTTGTAAAAACAGTAGGCAATGGGTGAAGGCAGTGGAAACTATGCGGAAGAACTGGGCAGTGACGCCATGGAGCGCAATTTGTAGTCTCCATTTCACTACAAGTGCCTTTAAAGATAATATGAAAGAAAAGCTTGGCTTTTCAAAGAAAAAGCAACTGAAATCCAACGCAGTGCCAACAGTTCGCAATATATCAGGAGAAACTGGAGGACGACGTTACATTCGGAGAAAGAAGCATCGCGAGGTGAGTTCATTATGCATTTTGTCGATAGACGAGTTAATTACTGAAGAACAAATACAGAGGAGGGTTAGGTAATCAAAATAAATAGCAGTGGGGTTTAATGTTATCCAATGAATTCGTTATCGTGATTACCTGAATACATCGATAGGATATAATGGCAATTTTTGTAATTACCTGTGTAAAGTTTGATACATAATAAAGAAAATCTTCGAACTACATATATGCTGGCTACGACATAAGATCTCTTGCAGTGGTCTGAGCAACGAACAACAGACGAACATGTGTAGTGATTGTCATAACGTCCCCTATTGTTTTGTCAACTTCCCGTTTCTCACGTTAACAACTCAAATTGTTAACACCATATGTAGGAAACAGACGTAGTGAAATGTTCTTATTCAAAAGCGATATGTATTACTTAACCACCTTCCTGTTATTAATAATGTTCACACTGGTCACACGAAACACATGAACGAAATTTTAAAAGTGGACATTCCAATGTAATTTTTTTATTGGGTTGGTATATTGAGTATCCAATGAAACTTTCTTGATGGTTACCAATGATTTCAAAGCATAGTAGAAGGAAATGCGGTCTCTGTCGGCCCAGGTTTACGTTCCCCTGACACAGAATACGATGTTAGACAAAGAATGAGAGGCAACCAATTATCGTGGTACCGGTGTCTAGACACGCTTCGCGACTAGATACTTGTAGTCTGTCTGGTGATTTTCCGCTTGCATATCAAGAAGTTGAAATAATTATTCCCCTCCCAATTCGTAGATAAGAAATCACGTCGATTAAAACTGCAAATGATCGTGGATCATGGTATTGTGCGTCTTGCAGAGTCTTTTGCATTATGTTATACATGAGTCACTGTCAATACTCATGTTGACTGACGTAATAATTTTTTATCAACAGGTTATTGCCAGTGCTTATCTTGAATACAATTCGAATTTGGGCGCAACACAACTAACTGTATTTACTGAATAAATCGTGCCCTCAGCTGTGAAATCAACAGGACTGTCGAACAAATTTAGAGTGTGTGGTTTCAAGTAATGCAAGCAATGTAAAGAACGTGCGCCAAGGAAACAGCAGAAATTCAACTTCAGCAACCGAAAGTTTGCCAATTGTTGTTAAGGCAGTGGTAAATAAATTATATAATGCTACATCTATTTAAAATTGTACGAAAAAATAAACCTTTCTATATAATGTGCTGCTTTTATGATTTACATGGGTTTGTTGAATTCTTATAGATGAAAACAAAGTCAGTGGGGTGCCAAACTGATGGGCAATAAACGAAAACCACTAAAGTATAGACCCAGAGTATTCAAACAAGCAATAAAGGTAAGTTTTTGTTGAAATAGATTGTGACATCTTTAAGAATTATATTGAACAAAGAAACAACTTCGCTCATTTCTACTTGTATTAACATATCGGTCGCTCGTGTCAGTGATATGGTGTTGTCATACAATTCTCTTCAACAATACAGATAGCTAATACGCATGGTTCCGTTTGTATGACTGGACTTTCATAGGTTCAGCAGGTATTATGGCAGATGTACGACGTAATTCAGTAATTCATTTCAGACAATGGATTACACTCAATAAAGACAAAGTTGACAATGTTCACACTACTGTGACATTACATGTGAAGAGGTGTGACTCCGACATTGTAAACTTTTCGAGAACTTCATCTCTCTTGCATTATTTACCTGTTTCATAGGCTGTCAAACGTATACACTTATGACATCAATGTCAACACAGTGTAATCTCCAAGAAGAGACTCATAACATTCGCTCCTCCACCCCAGAAGTAGATGAAGTGGCATTTTCAGATAGTGAAAGTGATGGCGATGACGTTGATGAAGATGACGTTTCAATGTATGTGCCAAGTGAAACTGATGATGACATTTGTCTGGATATCAGCACAGAATCGTAAGTTGCACACGTTTCACTAATCTGACCATCAATTCATAAAATGAAAGCATCGTGTAGTAATGAAGTAGAGGAACCTAAAAATAAATGCACATTTCGTTTTTTGTTTCGTTTATGCATTTTCTTTTTTGTTTCAGTGAAACTACTGGGAAACCATATCAACAGAGAAAATACTTGGTGTTTGAGCCCAACCTACTGCAGTTATTCAATGTTTGCGTTATGTGTAGAGGGGAGACAGTGGGGAAAATATCCCAAAGGCAAGGGTCATGTATCATTGTCAAGCAAGAATGTGAAAGCTGCAAATTCAGTCGAGAACGGTGCAGCCAACCATTCATGCAGAACACGCCAGCTGGAAATATTCTCCTGTCAGCAGCCATTATTTTCTCTGGTGCCAACCCCCCACCAAAGTTCTCAAGACCCTTTCACATCTTAAGTACATTGCTATTTCTACACACGCACCTTCTTCCATCACCAAAGTAGATACCTGCACCAAACAGTTTCATCGGTGTGGAAGAAACACCAAGGCAGTTTATTGGAGAGATGGAAGACTTCTCCCCCTAATTCTCGGTGCATTTGCTACATGTCGGTCCTTATGACCAGTAGTCATTTTTCCCTTAAGTTCACACACTGGTCCGAAAGGTCCGATCTCGTTCAGTTTCTATTAGGAATTCCACCACTGATTATAAGGGTAGAAAGGGTTCGCTTCAGAGCGGAGGAACTGCGCCGGAAAAGGACAACCCTCTCATGATGATGGTCGACAACCAACCAGGACTTGTATTCAACCTTTTTTGCACCTGTTGCAACACAGTGTTTCTATACGCTGTGTAGGGCTATGCGTACAGAGCGATAAAAAGCTGGCAGTAAGTACGAGTAACAAAAGAATATAACAAAATAATGCATACTATACTGTGGACCCTCGATAAGTTGCGGGTCATGGCCGGGGTCCATCAACACACCCGCTACTTATCGCGACTTATTGGGAGTTGCGACTTAGGGAGGTGCTCGTTATATACCCAGAATCAGCTTTTCCCCTCATCTACACATTCACTGAACTTCGAATAACGTGCACATGTATTCGAAAAAATGACGTTTGAAATGATTGAGCAAAATCGCTCTCGGGTCAGACACTAAAAAACATTCTCGATAAATGCCGCGAGTACCATAATGTGAAACTGTCTGTACTGTTGGGCAGTATACACTTGTCAACTGTGCAAATACCACTATACTACTAGTATTTGTACCCAATGTAATTAACTTGTGTGAATGACATGTCCAAATGAAAGCATCAGCCAATCACAAGTTAGTAAATAAAACTCACACCAAACTTTCAGCGAAATATATGTCATATTGATACTAGTCAGCGGTACGGTAAGAAAAGAAATGCCGCGAAACCGGTGTGGGAAAGAATAGACGGGTAGCAAGAACCAAATTTTAATCTTTCGCTACACTGTACCAAATATATAACCATACGTTGACTTATACCCCAGCGATGCAACTACTACCGAGTAACTATAAACATGAAGACAGTAGAGAAACGTCGATTTGCTGTGGTCGTAGCAGAAGAAATTAAAAAGAAAGTGGTGGGGTGAGAATTCCAGAAAACACGAAAAGGAATACGAGTATGGGGGTCAACAATCTTCCTAAACGAGGTCAGGCTACAGATATGTGTTACAGAGTAACATTTTTCTTTGTTATTGGATCGCCGATAACTAAGTTAGTTACCCCTGTCGGTCAACACAGAGGTTATTAGATTTAAACAACATTATTCCGTTGTGAGACAGCCAATGTTTGTCTACGTGCCGACTCTCGATCTTATTGAAAGATAGACATTTTGCGGTGTATACAGGGGTCAATGATTAGTCTATCGGAAATGGTGTATGAGAAACGCTACGCGGATTGTCTCGGTAGGCCAATATTGGTCTGCGAACGGTATCCTTTACGTATGCGCACCGGTAAGCAATACATAAAAGAGATATTCAGAATACTGCATTCACTTTCAGATGAAACATTCCGCAGCATGATGGACAAGAATGCTATAATGAATACTGCCTTACTAGAACAGATATTGATATCGTGTAGATGTGAAATGTTTTGGATGAGCAAGTCCGGGGGAAGTAAGTACTTGATCTAACAAGCAGAAATGCGTGTCTCGGCGATTGCTTTAGGATTCTTTTAACATACAACACAAAACGTGTCAATATAATGCTCACCCTGTATAAACATTCCAAAAGAATTCGTTCCAAAATTGCTACTCTCACATTGAATGAAGAGTAATAAATGTCAGTCTAAATTGAAAGTGAGATTACACTATACTTACATACATACCACGATGATCAATAGCGGCTATGAAGCTACAATTTGATATGTAAAATTTTCTTGTCAGTGTAATTAAAGAAGGGTGCATGTAGGTTGTGTTCACACACAACACAGACTTAGGGACGATCGCATAATGTCACACAAGCTAAATAAGTAAACTTCATTCGTTTAGGGGGGAAAGAGTCTGGTGTCAATACGATTGCTGAACTTCATTTTCGCACTTCTAACCAAATTTCGACGGAAAGGTTTTACTTCTACGATGATAACAGCTTTGTATGTACTACTGAGATGTTGAAAAAAATTACTGTGTTTACAATCATGTTTTTACATTACATCGATCGTAGTGGTGTGACCGCTACAGTTTTTATCATAGTTTACATTATATATAATACACTTTTGATGTCGCACTTGTAAACGTTCGTTTAGAGGGAGATAGAGTGTTGGTGGTTTTGTCCTTGATGAGCTTGTGCGACATTGTGCGATCATCCCGTAGTACTAGCAGTAAGGTGATAACAGTTTGAAGTTAAAGTGCTTCGTTTCCTGTTCTAGTTTTGAATGTCTTGGTTTATCCTAATGAGCAAAGAAACTGCATGTTGCAGCTTAGTGTTCCCTCTGAGCTGCGCAATATTTATGACGATCTTTTTATCTCCCGTAAGGGAAGGTTATGTTTAAAAAAACTATTGTCTGTGTATGTGTGCGTTTGTCTGTCTGTGGACACCATATCTCAAACCGCAAGCCTTAGTCTGATGAAAATTGACACACAAATATGTTACAGTAAGAACTGTTTAGATTTTGGTACAAAACTTATGCATATTAATTGTCAATGCGCACTTCAAAGTATATATAACTAATGACGAATGACAAGTAAAGAAATATGCTCGATTATTTAGAAAAACATTCTATGCATATTAATGAGGGGTTTGAGTGAATTTATTCCACATTCAAACTATCATTTGATGTAAAAGGGCACTGCAACTATATCAGGCAGATTAGCCGGTTTGTGCTTTCAAGTGAAGTCTGGATGGTAATTTATGTTGCCATGACAATCTTCACACCTGATTACTGATATTATATATTCTTAGTCGACTTCATTGGAAAAAACATCAAACTTAATCAAATTCATACTTACAATATTCACTTGAGTAAGCACAAGTGTGTGAATTTTGATGACCTCTTTGCATGAATTATTACCATAGAAACAAGTACGGTAACCCCATTTTCAAACCCATTATTCCAAAGTATAAATATTGAAGATTATTTTAGCATTGTTTTCTTTTTGAAATTGACATGACATTCAAAACTTTGATATATTGTAGTAATTCTCCTTAAGATAATAAGAGACTTATTAAAATGAACTGCTACATCAACAAACTTTTTAGGACATGTGACCTTTGACATCGTTAATATATTAACAAATTGATATCAAATGTAAATCTTGCATTCCCAGAACTAAAAACAATTAATGATGCAAGTGAAAATGTTGACAATGTTCCCATAAGAAAAACCGCTCTATATTTCATTTGAAAATGAAATTAGCAATTTTACTAAACATTCAACACTGAATCCCCAGAAAACTCAAATTTCAATATTCATATAATTTTATATCACGTAAAATCAGGTTACACCGACAAGACTTAGGGGAGGCATTCGGTTTACATCTGTTTATTTGCGTGACAATTTAGTGACATCTTGAATAATCAACGATGAAATCAAATACTTCAATTGATTATTCCAAATGGTTTAGTAGTGAACGTTCGGTAAACTATAAAGTATCCCCGGGCCAATTTGCATAGCGCAAAAATCCGTCTTTTCCTGCTCTTCCATTACGAGATGGTAGATAATAATGAAACTCATATCTTGGGTAGTATCCAATTTCTCGTGAAATGTATATCATTTTTCTATGTATTCTTAATGGGCATGTATTCTTAATGGACATGATATCAGAAAGTTGGGGTCATATGCTTAATATATCAGAGGAAACTTTCACTGTAACTCCTTACGTTATGATTGACCTTTAGTATTATTAATTTTGTAAATGTTTGCCGATGAGATTTAATAAATCATACTTCGCTGTGTTAGAGCGTAAATATATAATTCCCTGTTAGAGCGATCAACAACATTAAGGTCCTTGCAATGTACGGGCGTGAGTTTACTATTAAAGTGTTGACATAAGAACAACGTGCTATTAAAATCCATCTTAATCCTGGAACTGTTATTATACCATCGTTCCGTATTCGCCGGGTCGATGTAGCACTAATGGATACCTAACAATAATATGTGTAATGTGTTTTTGAATCAGTAGATAGTATAACGATCGTAACTTGTGATTTCCAAAATCACTAATAAAAATCAACATACGGAAGTGACAATACCCTATAAAATCCCTTAAGGGTCTATCAATGCAGCTGCCATGAATAATCAATCAAGTATATGGACGGTTTCTGTAAGTTTTACGAATACGACCTTTACCTTGAAAATTACATACGCTGGATACATGACACTGCAAGGAAATCGGAGCTATGCAAGTAAGTTGAAACGTTCGCCTGGTATCCTATCTGATGATAGTTATGTTTTCAAATTTGTGTATTCCGACACGTCTTGTGAATTGCTGAATGATCATTATGGGAACCATAGATCATGTTTGCAACCAGAGACTTCAAGGAGGTTCAATAATGATGTGTGTCGCTTGTTCTTGTCGAACACGCTTTTATTTAACTGTCTGTTTCTTTGAAAATAAGGAAGTAAAACGTGTTCATGGTTTAGACATCATAAACATACAAAGTCATGTAAAGATACTTTACTGTAACACGATACTATTTCTTCCAAGGTAAACGTTGTAAGCGAAGCACGTTTACTTTTAGAGTTGTTTACGTTTTCGCTTTAGTATACACACTGGAAAACAGCGTGTAGACGACAAAAGCCTGTATAAAAATAAAACAATACGAATTCGAACGCGAACCCAAAGTCATATTGAAGCATCAGGAATGGAAGGCTACTGTTGACGTGTTCTTCGAGATAGCTCCGTTGCTTCTATCTTGAGCTCAGTGAAATCAGTGTATCGTGGGGGAAAGGGGGAAATGAATGCAGTAGAAGCACCACAAATTCAGAAGATAGCATGTTTTGGCTTCGAATATGAGAACAATTCAACAATATCTCGACAGACTGTGCCATGTAGAGATGCGCAGTATACACAACAATTTAAAAATATTATTCAAAAATGACAATAAAAGAGTAACTCTGGGTTTGTATAATTATTATAGATTACACTCATACAAGTTCAGGAACAGCATTTTTATTCAGCTTGCGCATGTGAGAATGATAGGCTGCTTATATTCTATGACTTAACCCTATTGTCTATTTATACTTGAGCACTCCCATACTACCAAACAATTGCATAATGTACCAAAGTATGGAGAGTTTCTTTTATGGCTAAACCCAATTTCCATAACTGTGCACATGCACGTGCAGTGTACATGCTATTATTTATTATAATTTTACATGTATTACAAATGTCAGATGCTATTACTAGTTTTATTTGTATAGTGCATCGCAACGCATTAAATAAATGAAACAGTTAAGTATATAATAACTGTGCTTCTCAAGTCTTTGCCATAGGTGCAAAGATTGATAAGCATTCTATGATAGCTATTGGTAGCAGAAATGCTTGGGATAAAACCGCTCGTCTCCATGCGCGAACTCTAACTTGAGGGGGGGGGGGTTGCCGTCTCTTGATACACACGATGTACTTCATATTTGGTCGTAAGAAATTCTACACAATCAACAAAAGATACAAACTGTCCAATTCCAATATTTGCCACCACATACCTGGCTCCTACCTCGACAGAATGCCACAGGTAGAATTAATCGAAGATGCTGATAAGCAAATTTTATTCATACCATGTAGTATGTATATAATATACTGCCACGCTATCCCCTTACACGTAACTGTTTTCCTTTTGGTCAAGTTTCGGTTTATTACGTATGCTCTAACCTGATTAAATACAGCTATACATATTTGGAATGATAGAATGAAGTGCAAAGTCTTAATACAAATATTTACGCTTTTTGAATATATATATACAAGGAGCGATGAGGGCTTATAAAATATTTTCAAAACAATTTATCTAGTAAATACTGCTTTCATTGGGATTAATCTAATAAACTACACGTCACACTCTGATTGGATGGTTGGTTGGTTGGTTGGTTGGTTAGCAGGCTGGCTGGCTGGCTGGCAGGCTGGCTGGCTGAACGGTAGTTTGAAATCCATTGCATTCGCCTGTTTTCCAAAACAAGGAATTTAATGGAAAAGTCTAGTTCTTCTAAAATATGCACTAGGTTTCAATGTTGACAATATCGTAAAGGAGGTCGTATCTGATATGAGCTACTGATGTCATATATTACTACATATGGATTATCGGTGAAGATTGTAAAGATTGACACTTTTTCTGAATTTTCTTAGTATCGAAATTACTTCCAGTCGAAGCAATTTCCAATTCACACGATTTAGAGAAAAGAAATGCTAACTTAGGGTTCCGTATTAGCTTACAGTTAAAGAGCATTACGCAGTTTCATGTGCATTATCGGTACTAGCAAAACTGAAGAAAAACGAGTAATTTTGGAACTCACTTAGACGATAATCGTTCAATTCCATAGTCTAGTTGCAAGTTTTGGGTAATTTGTGTTCTAAATTTGGAGCTATGATTGTTGCTGTAGTATGTATTATAGCTACGTAATTGCTCGTTAAATCAGTTCTACCGACAATTACGAAATTACCTCTGATTTTAAGCGGGATGAAGATAAACTTAAGTACAACAGGTAGCCACTCACAATCTACCGAGACAGAACAAATTTGCTGACAGCACATTATTGCCATGGAGATACAATTTGTGACATACCAAATCTAAACGCCTTTTTAGAAGTTCGTATCTTTGTCATTGTAAAAATAAGTGACAACTTAGTGCTGGTCATAGTGATATAAAAGATATCTATTTCTGCGACACCTGAAGTGAGAGTTTGTAATATTTGTACATTTATCGTCGAATGATAGACTTTTTGCTCTATATATTCTGGCATGATTTGTGAAAGTGCATTTGTATTGCATCAATAGTGTAGTGTAGTGTAGTGCAGTGTATTGTTACGTAGCCTAGTATGATATGGTGTGATTTGGGGAGTGTAGTGTAGTGTGGTGTGGTGTGGTGTGGTGTGAGGTAGAAAAATCATTTATGCTGGCATCCTTCAAGTGATGAAACTGACGATGCAGAAAATACTCCTGTGACACAGAGGTGACGTTGAAAAGCGTGATGCTGCATCCTATTACAATATAGGAGACGGTTTTAATGACACACTTCCAGAATCAATTTTCAAAATGTGCATAGTTTATACTGCCATGGCAAAGTACGTATCTTGATTTCGTACAACCGAATAACCCCAATCAGTACTTTTAATGAATAAATGCCCCTGAACGACATAAAAAAAAGTTTCATTTCACAACAGCAAATCTGTGGTCGCTCACATCCAGTCATTCAGAGTCATCCATATGTTGATACTGAGATCTTCCTCTAATCTCGGAACTAAATCGAACGTGTAGTCGTAATCTGACTTCACTTGAAGTTACATGGCAAAGTAAATGAAATGCGCACAAATTTAGTATACAGTCTCTATGAGTTCATTCTTTCTTTGATTGTCTACTGATGATTTTATACTTCCACATCAATTCACGATATTGGTAATCCTTTTGATAATAATTAATAACAATATTCCAAATAATATCGAAGTCTCTCAATTGATGAATCGCAATGAATTTGGAGTTATTTAGTAATTGAATGTATAAATAATGAATATAATTAGCATACATTTGCTTGACTTAATTGTCTATTCATGATGACTCATCGCGCCAAAATTTCCCATTAGGATAGGACAAGTCTAAATTATGGTAAAGTTTATGCTATCACATTTTTTCTCTTTCTCATTACCCAACCGACCCAACATTTTAAGCTCAGATATCAAAATAAACAAATATTTATATTTTCGCCTGCCCTTAATACTTTGCGGAAGAGCGACCTCTCTGGCAAGAATAAGCAAGTGTCTAAAATGTTGACGTCATCTACAGTCATGGCGGCGACGACACTTGCCCATGAACAGAGCATTTTTCCATGACGGAAGTTATTCAAGAAGGGGGGCTGAAAAGCTGGGAGAGGGCTTGTTACCAGGAATCCAATAAAAAGATGATAGAGAGGAGGAAATGGAGAGGCAGAGAAGCTTAAAGAAGATGATTATTCATTGTTTTTACTTTTTTGCAAATCGCCTGACCGACCCATAATTGCCATGAACATGTAATGAGAAACATAACAAAATATGGTCATCCCAATTACAAATCTCTTCATAATATGGCTCCATTTACTACAAATTGTTCTTTTTTACATTTGAATATGCTAATACGTGAAAGACTTGAAGAATTTTGGCTTTCAATATTCGCACTAATAGTTTCACAGACTAGCGTATGTGATAGCTGCAAATCTAAAAATGGCAGGGTATGTAAGTATATTCCACATGGAGTTGTCTAATACCCCCTTATATCAACGGGAATTCTAAAACAGCATAAATGTGTCCCGATACAGTGAAACAACTCGTTTCGATCAATGAGACTCTCATTTAGAGAGGTTGTCCTTGGCACAGATGGACGCCGATGGAGATGATTCTTCACTGTAGGTAATGATCTTGTCAAGGACACCACACTGTTTAATCGATTACTCCGAGTATCTCAGCGCGTTATTGCCAATTTGAACTAGAAGTCTCAGTCGATATAGAGAATAAACACGAACACAACAAATCAAACATGGTTGTGTTAAGATTACTCCTATTTAGTGGGATTAATGGCTAAACGTATATATTCTGTTCTAAAGTACGTTCTTTCCTTACACTTCGGACGCCTTTGGAGGTTTGATGGACCACTTACTCTTCTGTATTAATTCCTGTTCAGATCTTCAAAGGAAATTTGTTCCAATTGCTTTATATGTAGTGATTTTTGAATGTATTCATTCAACTGAGTTCCTTGAACACCTTGTAAGATACTTAGAAAATAGTCGCACTTGTAATGACTAATAAGGATATTGAATTCTCACATTGGGTACAACAAAGGGAGACTTAATAGTTCAAACTCCTTAATATGAAAACAGTCTACCCACGTTTGTGATCATTTGAATTTGAAAATCATATTATTGTTGTGGACTTGGGCTCTGTTTACTTCAATCTCTTCCTCCTAAGTGACGGTATCACGTGACTGTTGTTTTCCAATGGCTTGGTGCCATGTTGGTATTTATTGCCTGTGTTTGTACCTTGGTAATGGTTGACTTGAGCGTTAGCCCCTAGTACCATCTCCTGAAATGGTCGCTTCATGTGAACCAGTCCTTACCTTACTAAGATCCATAACCGGCCATGTTTCTATTTAATAAGAAACACTATCTGCAACATAACCCAAAACCCGTAGTACATTTACTTCTTTCACACATAAACCCCCATATTATCAGATGAAAGCTTTTTATGACACCGAACTTTAACCTTGGCCTTAGCATTCAAGGTAAGTTATCAATCTCGAGCTATATTTTGGCCATCACAGACCAGTACCGTAGCCTGCGGGGGGGGGGGGGGGGCAAGGGGGCAGCTGTCCCCCCCCCCCCCCGAGATTTGGGAAAAAAAGAAAAAAAGCTACTTTTTGAATACATAGCGATGCTATTAAAATCGTTATTTACGTGACGGTTCCTAGCATGCGCAATTTCAATGGATAGTTCACTAAAGTGACTGTACACTGACTCCTCGCTAATATGTAGCTTGTATCGCTATTGTACGCTGACTTAACTTTGAATTAAAATGTGTCCAGTTAAAAATTGTAACATTTTGCAACAAATTAAAAATTCTTTGCCCGGGAAAGTACAAAAGTGCGCACATGCACTGTGCATTTTCTGCGAGTAACAGTAGTCTTGAAAGTCTCCTTCAATTGAAGATAGCAAGTCGCAATTATAATGTCAGAGAGTGAAACTCCAAAAAATGACGGAAAAATTCGTTCAACGTGAGGTTGCCTGCTATGCTGCATGCAGTGACCCCGAAGATGCGCTCGATCTTATTTACATCTTGTTCCTTATATTAAATCATTTCATGCTGATAAAACGGCATATCTTTTTTTTTGGAATATTTGGTGGCCCTGAAAAACTATTAAACTAGGTACGCAGTTTAAGATCCACTATTTGAAGACATTTCTTTCAATAATTGTGTTCGACGTTGTCTTTGGTTAAAATGTTGTTTGATATAATTATCTCATTGCACACTGACACTAGTGTTATTCCGCAATTCATTTTGAAGCGACAATTTGCTATGGAAAGAATGGCCCTGAATTTGTAAACAGAGCTGTACCTTCGATATCAAAATCCAAACTTCAATTGCCATTATAATGATAATGACAAGGAGAACTCACTGAGTTCACCTTGGGTTCCGAAATAAACGAGGCCATGACAGTTTTGGGAGTTGGGTAAAGAAAATGATTATTTTGTTGTGTTACTTATTTGAGAAACACCATCCATTTTTCTTTACTTTGAATGTGACATCTTTTCGGCAACTACTTTGAAAGATACGACATTAGGCCAGAAAAAATGAAAAAGCTGGCCAACGTTAACCTACCCATATTTTTTTTCTGGTGATGGGCAATATATCCTCATGCGGGCTTCGCATTTTTTTTCAAAATTAAGGATATTTCTTTATATTTTCTGAATAGTACATGTAACAATATACATTTGAATCTATTCCAAATTATACAATATCTTATACAGTGGTTTACGTGGCTCTGATGTTACATACAAGCATGAATTGAGATTAAATATCCAATGTGCACTAAAGAGAATTGAACACAAGTTTACGACCATCGGGCCGTCAAAAGTCTGAAAGTCTTGAAATGTTTTGTTCTTTATTCGGGATTTTTTGGAACGAAATTAAACTTCAGGAGAAGTCATTTACCATGTGCACATCCGCATTATATCTTTCAGCTTTGCCACAATAAAATACACTTCCAGATAATATATAATGCATAGCATAATTGTTTCAATTCTGATTTTTTATTATGTCTATGGTTTGATATTTTATGCCTCTAAATGGCCTCCTACACTGTCTTATTTTCAATATTTTTTCACCTTTGGAGTTGTTTCCTTCCAATGCATCATTGTACGATATGATTTTATATCTCCACTGTAGTGTAGGTGACAGAAGGGTCGGCTAAAATAATGCTTGAGTTTCAATTGGCGGGGCTTAACATTTTTTGAGAAGAGAGGGTGAGAGGAACTACACCATTTGTTTAACCGTAAATTGTGTACATTTCCTAACTGTAGCTATGCAGACAAATTGCAGGAGATAGTATCAAGATGACTGAATAAGTTCTATCTAAACTCGACCTGAAATATTTTGCTATCATTATATATGGTTTGTTTTATGAAAAAATGAAATCGACCTACTTACCCAATGTGATGGGTTAGGTTACCCGTTGACAAGCATTTTTTATTTTTTCTGACCTTACATATGATATTTAATTGCGTATGATAAAATATATATTATGTAAATTGCATGCAAATTTATGTAAATTAGCACTTTCTAAATTTGAAATGCATGATTGCACAAGACAAAGTTCTGCCCCCCCCCCCCCCCTTGGCAATTTGGTCAGGCTACGGCCCTGCAGACACTTTGTAGTATGTATGCGCTGTCAATTCCTTTTAAATCAACGTCACATGTACTATAAAAGGAAATAATTATACACAAGAATACTTTTGGTGCTCATGTAACTTATTACTGAATGGCGGCCTTATTTGGTATAACAAATGAAAGTCTTACTGGATAACTAGTAACGCTTCTAGACATATGCACGTCAAACAGTATATGTGATCCCATTAAATGTAGGTGATGGCGACACTTAATGGGCATACTTGATTCATTTAACTTCTATAGACCAGGAGACGACAATAGTTGACGTTTATCTCAAAGAGATATTGGTTGATTATATTAAAGATTGCCTTTGGACACTTACATTTACATCAACTTCATTAAAACACTTTGTGATACCGTATTAAAAATAACCAAACTGTTAAGCCAGCTGGGCGCACACTAGAGTAATCAGCTGAGCAAAATTTCACTCGTGGCAATGTCCTAACGCCGATTCTTCTCGTGTGTGGGCAGATTTTCATAAGATTTTGGTCATTCGTGGCAGTGAGCCAAACATCTAGCGTGTTTGATATTTTTGGCCACAAATGATTTTTTTTCCTCGTGTGTGCTGAACGTGAGCAGAATGCTCACGACTTTCTCCTAATAAGGGCGCATGCGTGGTGATGACGTAAGTACAAAATGTTTGTGCCCAGTCTGATATACAGATGAGTATCTTCTACGCCAATAACAACTGTATTTTCATGGTTTAGAAGACAAATGTGTCGATCTTTGACCTGAATACCCGTACCTATTGCCATAGAGCACGGATCTATTTTTGAGATAGATCCATGCTTTGAATGGTCAACAAGACGCCGTTTATTGTTTCATAGCATGAGATAGATATAAAGTTATCTTGTTTGGTATAGTTTAGTGACTATTCCCGCTCAGTAAAGCAATAGCTGCAGATATGTTGGCCAAGAAATCGATACGTTTCTCTTCTCAAAGCATGAAAATACCGTAGTTATTGACGTAGAAGTTTACTCACCAGTCCTGTGTTTTAGACTGAGTTAACATTTTGTAATTACGTCATCGCCACGCATGCGCTCTTAAGAGAAAGTCATGCGCAGAATGCTCACGTTCAGGCGAACACATGGGGAAAAACACGCTAGATATTTGGCTCACGGCCTCGAGTGACCAAAATCAGTATAAATATGACAATAAAACACATATCATATCATAATATCATATCATATCATCTCATGAAAATTTGCCCGCACACGAAGGAATGGGCGTGAGGAAATTGCCACTGGTGAAATTCTGTTCAGCTGATTGCTCTAGTGTGCGCCTTGCTTCATGAACACCCAATATTTAATTAAATTGCTTTTTAATTAAATCGAAAAGTGTAATATAAACTCATAAAAACAAACTGTGGATAGAACTAATTAAATCAAACTTTACTTAAATATACATTTCGCCTTTTAATTAACTTATATGAATAAATTATTGATTGAAATATATATGGCAAGTATGACTAATTGTGACTAAATATGGACACACTGTGACACGACATTACAAATTCTGACCTAGGTGAAAAGATAAAGAATTGCAGGTCGGAATTCTTCAAGTCTTATATCTTGAACAAACTCAAGATTTGTCTCACTGTAAAAACAAATCAACGTCACTTTCGAGTGAAACAAGGAAGATTCAAAAACAAAAACAAATGTTTATTTGTGCACCAAAGGGATGGCTGTAGAATATTTTACCCATAAGTCCCTTTGATTTGTACTCTCGCACATAAGCTTCCTTAATTCAGACAAATCTCACCAGTGTAGTTTTTTGTGAAAACCTTTTTGCCGTTTTCGAATCGTACTTTAGTAACTCATCATTTTCATTGGTTCAAATACCAACTATTTCTTTTTGTAGAAGGAGATAGCAATTTTATAATTTTTTCAATAGTCTTTCTTGAAAGGCTTGCAGCATATTACCAGGGAAACTAAGGAAAATATTTGCACCTGTTATGTTGATTTCTCTGAATAGGTGCAATCACTGAAATTTACATATTAAAACTTTTTATACAGGCTGGTGGTAATTACTTGATGTTTTGAAAGTATTTCATTCGAAGCACTTGTTTCATTTAGTTTTTTGTTACTTTTTAAAATTTGCAACTTTCCTTCAAAACCCCAATCGTACTTTTCTTGGTGTACATTATTCAAATGTAATTGCTATGCTTCAAATGTAAAGAAATATTGCTTCTCTTGGAAGTTATAAAATAAGGAACTTCCATGCATATCAATCAGAGAGAGTTGTGGGTAAGATATTGTACAGTGTGGTGTCACTTGCTCTTCATGATGCAGGTGACGTTTTGGGTTTGCGTAATAATTACTTTTCACGTAACTCGACAAACTAGCCATTAATTTTAACACAAATGTATTACCTATTGCATTAAGTCCTTTAATTGTGAAGAAAATATGGTGTAGAAAATGAGGTATTGTATTTTCAGTGGTTTATGATAGTCATGCACAGAAAAGAGAGCTGACAGATTATGACAGGGCAGTGATTACTTAATTATGTTCAATGTAAATACACCTTAATCCGTTTGGTAAGTCTTTGGGGCCTTTCGACTTTTTTTGACAAACTGACTACACACTTCGCTTGAGTTTTGGTCTTCCGCATATTTTTTCACCTGTCAACGATTCACTCTTATAGTGATTTCTCTTGGATTGTTTAAATTTTTATTGTGGCAACCAGACAGTGTCCTTTTTCGTTTTGACCTATGTAGCACTCCGATTTCGAACTGTTATTCAAAAATATGATACCGTGATACTGGTTATTTATAATGCACTCTCATGTGTAGGATTTTAACAACCGCTATGTGCATGTAGCGCCGCCAAAGTTGAGATTGGGACTGGAAACGTACCAGCTACGCGATGTCGAATATTAACTGAAGTCTTTCTCCCTGAGGAAATACCGACACAAGCAGTCAATCCGTTGAAACAACTTCATCATTACAATATTCTCTTCAATTTACCACTAGAGGTACCTAGGAGAATATAAGAATGTCTCATTCAGTTTTTAAATGAGATTGCAAGTAGGTTTGTACTGATCAACATAATCCAATTGAGTTTTCTTGAAGAATTTCAGTATGAATATCTGTTATCCTGAGCACAAATGTTCATCATCTTGGTAGATCAAATAACTTACACAAGTTATAATGCACAAGCAATTCACAATTTTCATTGGGCCTCCCATTTGCTTTGGATAACGACCATCATCAGAATGCAAGTTTCATAGTTAGAGCTGACCACTAGGTGGCGGTATGATCCGGCGATTATAGATGTTAGGTAGTTTGATGCCCCATCTTCGTTGATATCGGGACTGTAGCGTCCCTGTAGCGTCTGATAGTGATGTTGCCTCCTTGATCCTTCTCGATAAAGGTCGTCACTCTTATAGCGAAATTCACTATAGGGTTATTTGGAAGCGACTACTCGTTTTTCACCTCGAAATTGCGAATTCATTATAATGCTGTTCATGTGATATACTATCGTTGTCAATCCTAGGCTGCATATTTATGTAATATGCACAGACTGAGAGAGGATGTTTACAGATGATGACTCCATTCTTTTTACACGGCCATGCATACTATGAAACTGGCTGTACGTTTTTATGGATAATTTCTGCTGCAGATTAAAATGTATCCAGATGTACTGTCTTGCATTATTGAAACAGACTTATGGCTGCATTAACTGCAACTGGAACGTGCTTTTTGAAAAACATTTTGTTAGATGTAATGACTTAATCGTACGTACTATCGTAAACCCTGCACAATATTGAATCACCCGTTTATAAACCCATTTGTGTATCATTTCGCATAGTATGAAGCAAATGCAAAAGAACCAGTCAAATTGATTGTTTTGGGCCTGCACACAAAAGGCAGCGCCCTCAATAAAGTACGTTTCCAACTTATTACTAAATGTAGTATTCTACTAAGTTATTGAAAAACTTAAGGCTGTATTAACTGCAACTAGAATCTTTTTGGGTTTTTTTAAATTTCGTTAGATGTAATAAGTTAAATGAATCTTAATATCGTATATACCTTGTACAGCATTGAATCACCCATGGGTAATACATTCATTCAAACATGCCTTAAAAGCTTACTTACTTCAATAAGTTTGTGTATGTGTGTGTGTTAGTTTATCCTGCTGTTGTTGATGTTGTTGTTGTTGATGTTGTTGTTGTTGTAAATCCTATTTATTCGTTCATGCAAAGCAATATTTTGACAATTATTCTTATCACATTTTTTTTTCCACTACCCAAGAAGAAGAAGAAGAAATAAACACCACTTGCTTTTGTCAGAACTCAAATTTGATACTCGGACATATAATACGTGTATGATTTATAACGCAATTAAGCTTACATATACCAGCATGTCAAGGAAGCCCATGAGCTCATGATCATCATAGTTATACTAACCACGCCAGAAGTGATTCATATTCTCTTGGACAATTTTATTACACTGATATATTATATAATTATTTCCACTCAACTTAATAAGCCTATAAAACCAGCTTGTGTGATCACTTGAATACCGAATGTATGTTAATATTGATCTTCATGCGACTGTTTACATTTTTATCACTTTGGGGCTGATTTACCAAGGTAGGTCACTGAAGCATTAAATTTAGTATGCAAATATTCTGAACAGAAAAAAAAGATATAGTATGCTGCTTATAAACGTATATCGAACACCTGAAGCCATGTGATATTGGTTGAACATGCCAGGAGTTATCCCTTGTTCTGTTCATTGTACATGGAAATAAAATACTCAACAGATTAATCTATTATCGATCGTTGTTTAAGCCAATTGTTCCAAAACTAATTATTTTGGTGGTGTATTGGTATCGCTGTTTTGGCCACATTTACTTCAGAATTAGTTATTTTGCTGCGTATTGATATTACTGGTTTGACAGTCATTGAACATTACAGCTATCTTTTGATCCTCACTACCATCCGCTATATCTGTGCAGGTCATTACCGTTGTCGCCATTGTATCTTTGTATCTCTGATTATGTTTTTGATAAAAACATTATTATCATTAATCTTTAGAAAAATATGGCTTTGTATTGGTTATTTCAAGCGAAGGACTAAACTCTCGGTTAGGTGAATACTATTTAGGAATGGTTATGGTTATATTGACAATTAGAAAATGCTACCGAAATTTCAAAATTTGGTTTAAAACGTAATGTGACATCAGGACTTCGTAAATTGTGTATTACAAGGTAAACAAAGCGTATTTAAACTGCAATTGCTACTCATCGGAATGACAACGTGCATATTATGATTTATCGCTAGAGTGCTGTTTTGTTGACACGTCTCTAAATGTATATATTTCAGAAATTGCTTCAAATCTGTGTACTTAAGTATACCCGATTATTATTCACTTTGCGATGTTTTAGGATCCTGTGTTGTAGTAATGCGATATATCACAGGCACGATTTGTCAGGCTTGTACTGTGGTAAAATTCTGAACAACCAGGTCTCATCTCCACATAGACTTACATGTACGTATCGGTTTGCAAATCCTGCCGTCAGAGGTTCCCTTGAATGAGTACGTAGGTAAGTATAAGTTATAGCTATACTTCCTACTCCCAATAAATGAAGTATACTGTCACTATATATTACGTTGATGAACATTTCCGGTTAAACAATTGATCCTGTGTGTATAGTTCATCCATGGATGCATCAATTGCTATCTGATTGGCCCTAGGTTACATGCATCATAAATGATGATTGGACAGTTTAAACATGCTATAAGTAATTTCATGTAATTAGTTATAATGTATTTCGAAACAGTAACTATATTCGTATTAGTAAAATCCTGGTTTATTCTCTTCAAAATTCCTTCGAGTTTATGGTAGATTTTGCTATTTTGTATGCATAGCCATAAACGCATTGACATTCTATTATCCATAAACAAAGTACTCATTCTGTAATGTTAAAATGCGTTTTTAGAGATGTGACTTCAGGTACATATTTACCCATATAATTGCAGTTCTTTCTCAAGGGATTCCACTGTATTAATGTATTGCTAAACGATGATTAGAGTGAGATTGGATCATCAATGATGTTTTAGGAGGTCAGTAATTAAATACTATTGATAAATAAATATGAATATTGCGCTGGTAAAAACAATATTTTGAGATGACAACGTGGCGCACTGATCTTCATTCACTTAACGCCAAATGATAGTGTGTTTCCAATAACCAGACCGGCCCTAGTTTAAGCCACCGACCGATTTTCTTGTCAAAGTATCTTGGAGTTGTAAAGAAAATTCGCCAAAATGTCTTAATAACTTTATATTAAATTTTAAAATATCAAATTTTCTGTTCATTTTCAGATTCCTGAAGAAGTCTTTCTGTGTAAAGCCGAAACGTTGAATTAAAGATATACTTAATCTTCTGTGAAAACCGTGTCTTGTTTGTTATCAGACTTGTTACTTTCCGCAAGACTTGGCTTTTCACAGTGTGCACATCACTCTGTAGTTGCACTGATCTTAGATCCATATCGTAAACACATAGATGTCTGTCATACCTAGCCCACCTTCCCCAATGCTGCCAATAACCGTTTTCCGAGCTATTCTACCAGGGCCTTTCCACGAAAACAATCATCTGTTATTTTTTTGAGGTGGCTAATGTGAGGCTCTGTAAGATTAAGCATGTAGAGAAAACGTGAAGTATCTAACGCTTTGATGATTTGAACTTTCTCTAACAGGGTAAGATCCCTCATTTTCCAAAAATTAAGACATTTATGCAAACTCTCAGGGGGCTTTGCCATATTGAAAGTCATAGCTGTACTTTTATCATATGACATAAATATTTCTACAATTGTGACTGGTTCGTCAGACCATTTTACTCCTAATGGTTTGGATTTACATTTTTGCCATTTACCAAGCCGCATTGCCTCACATTTGCCATTGTTTACAGAAAAAACAGAAAATGATTGAAAACCCAGAGAAGGTCAAGCAAGTGGTTGGCAGATGTTACATCTTTCAAGAAGCATGACAGATCATCTGCGAAGGATACATTCTAAATGAGTATCCTCAAAAACAATGCCCTTGATACTCTCCTCAGACCGTATAGAAATGATGAAAACGTCTAAAGCAAGTACAAATAATAACGGCGAGATAGGGTCGCCCAGTCGAAAATACTAAATTCCGCTTTGTACCAAGCGTTTCCAAGTAACACAATAGTCATTGGGATACAAAGTTCTCCAAACATATCTGAAGTCCAGGGATTCATTACGTTCCTTCATCATATTGAGATAGTGATGCCAAGGTAGTCTTTAGTAAAAACAAACTACTCACATTGAAAAAAAATACTCCCGATGTAAAAAAAAAAAAAAAAAAAACTATTCATACAAAAACACTATTTCCATGAAATAAAAACTACTCCCATGGTAAAAGAAACCACCCGTGTCCTTATTATGCTTCATTACGCCATGTTGTTTTAGCTGTGGTGCACGAACAGCTTCGTGTCGAGGTCAACGTCATATTCTGCTAAATTCGGTAGACAGGACAAAGATTATTGTGCAAATGTAACGGACTATCCTTCTCTCTACCGAAGAAGTATTTGTTTGCACATCTAAAAACATCAAAGTTTGGGAAAAACAAGAGTAACATTTTCATAGGTGATCGCGATTTCTAAAACAGGAGAAGGGGATATGTTAATTTAATATTCACTGGGTCACATTGTAATATTAGAGAATAAGGTCACTCTCCACTCTCTCACTCGTCTGAATACCTAAAGCAGACCCCGACTCTCATGAAACCTTTTGACTTAACGTCTGTACAGTCAAACTGATAATTGATCTTTTAGGCACTTGAGTTTGAGTTATTTTAGTGCAGCTGAAGAGTTGTGTTGTGAAACCCTTTTCCCGATCAGACTAATTGGAAGGTCGCATGGGATTTACATCTCCGGAATACTACTTTTTCCTGATTATATATATATATATATATATATATATATATATATATATATATATATATATATATATATAGTAAATAGTATCAAACTCGTAGAATAGAGTGCTCGATGCTTGGGTAAGCAGGGCGGGAATAATCAAAGTAGGTTGGTTGGAACTTGAGGTGCTTGGTTGTAACTCCGAGTTTCACGCTCAATGCGTTCATCAGACAACGTTGTCTGATGAACGCATTGAGCGTGAAACTCGGAGTTACAACCAAGCACCGCAAGTTCCAACCAACCTACTTTGATTATATATATATATATATATATATATATATATATATATATATATATATAACAAATATATCTGCTTGACAGTTTGACGTGACGTTTGTGGAATACATCAACTTGTTATTAAGGATTCTATGAAGACATTTGAATTACTGTCATGTGCTATTATATCCTGACCTACCTCCGAATAATGAATCATGCAGACAGCATTTTAATATGACTATATTTTATGAGGCAAGTCAGCTTATAGTGATGCTGATTATTGTCCCCAGAGAAAATGTGTATAATGTAATGTTATGTTTTATTCAACAGGACTTCATTTTCTGTTGTGTAATCCTGGTACAGTCATCGAATCGTTATTTCCCCATTAAAGATGATTAGCTAGTTTCGATCACAAATAATAATTGCCACATGTACTCGAGCTGCTATCAATTTCTTCAATTATGGCTTCCAGCATACATATACATAGTAAGTTATACATTCAATACATATTCTAAGGTTTCTTCGTCAAGCGATCCGTTTAAATTCAAAATTTCTTCTCCGCATCTGAATTCAAGGCACTGGCTGCAGTGAAACTTGTTCTAATTCGAATCCATGCATACACTTTTCATTTTATAAATCCTTCGGGGTAAAAAAAAAGTCAAAGTGTCACGGAGCATTTTTCTCCGTCTGACTAAATCCAACATTGGACCACACAGCTAGTTAAATAATATTCTCTCCTGTATGATCCACCATTTCTATATGAAGGAAGGCGTGCACTATCCGAATAGGAGATGGGTCAGAGCTTGTCTAATCAATGAAATTACTTGGTTCGATACTCGTTCTCTCTTCTTTTCTATGACTGTGTCTTCTAAACTATGTTTGCTTTTGACACTATAGTAGTTGGCCTTGTGTTCAATGTTTTTGATTAGATGAATTAAGTTTGGTTATTCGTAATAGTGTAGGAAAGCAGGTTAAAAACATATATTCACTGAATTTAATGCTCATCTTGGTAGTTGTAATGTTAAAGAATAATTCAAATTTGATCTCCAACCAATTCTTTGATCAGTTGAGTGGATACACCTTGGCCACTACTTCAGAAGAGAGGAGTCTTATTTGCTCAAAAGAACTTACGAGACCTATAATATTAGTATGTATTTGTGACATTACGGACTGTGATTTGTTGGTAAGGTTATCTTGATGTAAAGCGACTTCACATAAATTCTACAAGTCCGCCTTGTAAAGGTCATTACAAATACATTGTGTGTGCGTTTACACATGTTTGTTTGTGTGCCTATATCTAGATTGTTGAATATATTCCTTAAATTTGTCAAAAGATATCAGTCACCAAACATGTATTTTACACTCCTAGTTGATATTGATTTAATAGACTGTATCGGCAGACCCTAAAAATTATCTAAACTTTGATTATGTGCTATAAACACGACCCAATTCTTACATTGCAATAAACATTGGGAAATGGCAGATTGAATATCATGTAGAAAGTTTTTAATTTAAAAGATACTGTCAGGATAGGCTTTAATGTGAAAAGTCAAAATATTATTTTACACGCTACAAATATCCAAATTAATATTTGATCTCATGGTGAAATTGTTTGACTATTAGACTTGAAGATGTGACAATTTCAACTTCGATCCTTAAAAATACATTCTCTGCTTGATAACCTGCAACACAACATGTGTATAATGTAGACAGGCAGGCAGGCAGGCAGGCAGACAGACAGACAGACAGACAGACAGACAGACAGACAGACAGACAGACAGGCAGACAGACAGACAGACAGACAGATAGATAGACAGTGTCACAAAGTGGTGATTTTAGTCAATTGTATTGGTCGGGGTCAACGACTTTAGATTGACCGCTAGCACCTGTTTACTAGCTATGAAAATTAGAGACATGTTTACTCGCATATAATTTCGGTATAGTTGTAAATTCTAGATTACAAAAATATGTAACGACAGGTGGCTGACTGGTACTAACAACCTTTGTGAATCTGTATATACTATGAAGGACACCTGGTGGGAATTAGGATTATTCAATCGTGTGTGGCAGTAGTTATTTTGATACTAGTATAAAAGGGAGAAATATTTGACAATTCCCGGGGCTGATCTTCAGAATTTGATCTTTTGATAAATCATCAACGTTACTGTAGTATGCAGTTGGATTCCTGTATGAAGAAGTTCTGAACTCTGTTATTGCTTGGAAACTCAACGTTTGCCGGGACTGTGAATACTACATTCTGTGGAACCGAATTTTGCATTCATGAACAATTGACAAATCTCATCCACGAATTACAGTGTCAACAGTGTGTCCCCAATCTGCGCTTCGATACAAGAGAAAATAGACGTTGTGAGTAGTTTTATTTGCCGCAACCTGCCATCAGTAATTTTCAAGTGTCCTCTAAGTTTATAGATTTAAGTAGTTTTTCGCACAAGCAATTTCGCTGTACAAGTGATGTCTTTTTAGTTATTTAGAGGAACAAAAAGTATGTGTGTGTGTGTTTAATTATCTAGTAAGTGTCGCCCTCCCCATCCTGTACTACAGAAAAAAACTGATTTTCATCTAGAATAACCTTGAAGTACATGGAATATGAACGTCATTCCTTGCTCAGAGCTCTGCATACCTATTACCAGTGCGTAATCAATGTCAATGATGCTAACTGAACAAGGGATTAAATATCCCTAGAGCACAAAGTAGATAAAATTCGCGAAACACTACAGAGCACTTCAATGCACTTTATGGTTCTACCCACTGTAACACAAAAAGACTGGAAAGGTTCCAATCAGTATGTTCATGTTGATTGTAGAATATATTATCCCCGTATTGAACCATTCCCTACCAATCAAATATACGATTTTCTAATGGAACACGCCTAACTCTCCAATTCTAGAATCCACATTATATTGTATTTTAGAAACCAACGTCTTCCATATGCTATTGCACTATTCAGTGACTGCTCATCGGGTATACCACATATAGATTTTTCGCCGAGCTCTTGTTAAGATGGATGAAAACACGACATTAGATGGACTGTGTTGTCAAACATTGGAAACCTTGCCTGACGAATCAAGTACGATCGACTTTAGGAAATTACGTGAACAGTTGTTGCAGTATATATACCTTAACTCGACAGATGATCATAGAGTAGATTCGCCTGATGATAGCTACAGAATATATTCACCGGATGATCTCAAACTACCACAAACGGTTCAAATTATTCTCACTTTCAGCTTCATTGTCAATATCATATTGTCAGTAGTTGGCAATGTTTTACTTATCCTTGTTCTTACCTGCGCCTCACGGATGTGGACTGACTTGACAACTTATCTCGTTAACTTAGCAAGTGCTGATCTGACAATGGCCATATTTTGCATGCCTTTTACATTTCCAACAATTATCTATGGTCGGTGGATATTTGGAAAAGTGATGTGTCCTACTGTGGTGTTTCTACAACAGGTATGGTTAATTTTTTTTACGTGATCATTTCGTTATTATGCACATACATGCATGTGTAAAACAGGTACAAAATATGTTGCGTTTCAAATTCAGTAAAACAAATTAAGTGACATTTACAATTGAAATGAATTTGAATTTTGAAATAATAAATACATTGTTGTTCAAACCTTAATTTTTCTATGTTACTATCGATTGCGTGGACCCCTCCCGTTTGAGGGAACTAGATACATTGTGATAACTGACAAACTGTGGTCTTCACAACATTATTTTGCGTAAATTTCACCAGTGGGATCTGTAAGTGGGGTTTCAAAGATATCGGCACTGCGGGAAATCAACACACTTCTCTGTACCATAACAAAGCGTCATTGATACTGCATCAATTTCCATGTTTTGACTGTCGCACTACGACAGTGACACGTTAGCGGCTTTCACATTCATTCATATTTCAACTATCACTTGAAAACATCTACAAATCTGTTTGGAATTACTAAACTATTGCTGGATAATGATTTCACGCGATCGAACTTGTTGGTTTTCACGTTAAACAGAAGTTCTTGATATCAAAAGGCTTTTTACGGTTTGTTTGGTCGTCCCAACTATAGTATAAATGATGATACTTGAACGCACACGTCAACCAATTTCTTCCGACTTGGATGATAAACAGACTGCCAAAGCAAGGCGTTACACTTTACATGTAATATTGCAGACATTATTTCTTTTCTTGTACCTGCAACTCTAGCTTTGAGGATTACCTTATGCCAAATTCTAGACGGGTTAGCTGTTTAGACACGATGAGGTAGAACGTACACGAATATAAAAAACAACCATGGAAGTAGAACCCCTTCTACTTCCATGCAACAACACTGCACATTATACTACGTACGTAACGGCATGTGACATTGTCAACGAAAATTACCAAAGGGTGATACAAGCCGATCGTTCAATCGTAGTGGCAACACTTATAGGACATTCACGATAATTGAGTTGAATAGACTATGGATAGGGCATCGCTAAAATGCACCTAAGGTTCTAAGTTAGGCCACGTTAAATTTGGGTATAATGTGAAACGAATACAAGTGTAAATCCGGAAATTACCGATGAGATGTCACGTTTGACGTGACCTCTAAACTTCGACTAAATTGTCGTAGATAGCGTGGTATTGCGAACGTTTTTTTCAGCACTAACAACAAGTTGATCGTTCGACTGATGTTGATTCAATCCTTCTATTAACGTGAAAACTAAAAAGTTCGATCGCCTGAAATGTGAAATAATTATTCAGCAATAGTTTAGTAATTCCAAACAGATTTGTAGATGTTTTCAAGTGATAACATGCATGACTGTGAAAGCCGCTGACGTGTTTATCACTGTCGTGGTGCGACATTCAAAATCATAGACCCTCCACGCTGGGTGGAGGGTCTATGTCAAAATCAACTGTGTATAAATTATGGCGAAAACGAAGAAATTACGTTTCTTGTGCGTCAGTTTTAAAATGACACGGCCCCTAAGTTTGATGTTGCGGCTACTGTCAAGCAATATGTTAATCGTAACTGATACTCACTACATGCAGGACCCACTTCAAGTTCAGTTATAGTCACTATTTTACCAAGCTAATAGGTAATACGTAGGCTAAAACCATCGATGGTTCTAGCAAGAATTATGAGACACTCCCGACAGTTTAAAACTAACACAAAAACCAGAACTTCAAATCAACATATACAATGTACAAATCCAGAACAGTTTTTTGTAACACAGACTCTTCATCTGTCAAAGTTTGCGGAGGAAATACATGGAAGTTGAAATTTCAATTGTCATGCCAAACATTAAGTCAACTAAAGATAAAAGGCCTATCCTAGTCTTAACATGTTGTTTGCATGCAAAAAGGTAACATGGAATCAATTTACTTCTATTTCCATGTAAACTTTCACGCCTTACCCTTATCTTGGGTCACGTTTCTTTCAAATCATAAATCAGAGAGAAACCAGGTCTCTATAGATTATAACAATACAGTCTGCATACAATATTCGTCTATAAGGTATAATTGTGTTCATTTACTTATTTTACACCTCATCAAACTATTACTATACTCAGGCTGACGTTTTGTTACCGACGGTTACCTATCTTGAGGTCGAAGTCATTTTTAAAAAATCAAAACTAAAATTCCGACCCTACCTACCCTATTTTCTAAGGTCATATTATCGGAAACAAACATATTATTTCATTTTGCCTTAGTTCAGCTATTCCATCTATTAACTCGCCACTACCAATTGCAACAAGTAAGTTAATTGGAGAAGTTTCCTACACTGGTACTGTATTGACCTTAGAGCTAATTCTTGTTGGAATGAATTTCGCTACTCACTTGAGGAATTACCTTTTACAATATACACTATGCGAATATGTGAATGTTATTTATTTAAAACATTCTGTGTACATTATTTATTCTTATCCTCAGTAAAAATTAAATTGCACCGTCAGTGCCCTAGGAGACGGATTTGACTAGCTTTGCTATTTTCCGTTCTCCCTTATTACCCCCCCCCCCTCCTTTTACCTAAGAACGCGAAATGTTTCTTTTTCAACGCTGTAACAAATGGGTAATAAATAAATGATAACATACTGCAGGAAACCTTGCACATTCACTAGGACAGGACAAGCAGGGTTTTGTACAAGCCATGTGCTGTACAGTCCATTTTAAAGGATATTTTTTCCACAGCCCTTTTACCCCTGTGAAAAGTATGCCTGTTACATGGATATGCATATCAACTCTATGCTACGACTGTTCTGCACATCCCTGTAAGATAGTCGTGTTTATCACACCTTGTAAACAGTTCTGAATATTAGCCAACTATGGCAGAATCATGCCCTGCAGAAGTCCTATTTGATGTCACATTCACCCACTCGATGCCATATTCTCTTATCGAACGATATCATTTTCTTTTATTCGATGCCATATACTCTGCTACTCGATACCATGTTCTCCTATTCGATTTTTTCACCATTGGGACAGACATGTGCAGATGAGCGTATCAGCCAATCACGAGTCACTAAATTTATCTCTTACACAAACGCTTTAGGCGGGAAAAGAAAGAAAATCCCGCGATACCGCTGTGGGAAAGAATAAGTGCTCAAAGTTTTAACTACACTGAGTCAAGTTCATAAAAATGCATTTACTCTTAGTACATCCACTCACAACAGACACCACACACACACACGCACGCACACACACACACACACACACACACACACACATACATACATACATACATACATACATACATACATACATACATACGTATACGTCAACAGACATAATAATAATTCAGGCCAATTCTTGCGTTTTATTATTTGAAATAAAGTTAAGGATAGCTCAGTGTACAGAGCAACTGTCGTTGTATGTTAGTACTGTATGTAATACTTTGTACTAAGTTCTAGAATAAACTGTAGCAACATACGTCTATATGTGCCCAAAACAACATCACGCTACAGACATGATGATTTACAAAGTAACAATTTTCATTTATTATCGTATTGAGGGGAAAGTCAATTACCTGTGTCTGTCATCACAGAGGTTAAGAGATTTAGACAACGCAATGTTTAAATTGAACGGAGAATAACTGGGAACTACAGACATCTGCAATTGTGAGCTAACTGCTTTATTCAAGACAAGGATGGCCTTGATACAAAATAATGGAGTTGTTATAGATGCGAGGTGCACTTTATAAATTATTCTCACCTTCGCCATTATTATGTACAATCTATTAAAGGCAGATGTCCACTATATAAAGAGGATTATGGGTAATGTATGCATATGCGGGAAATTCAAACTGATGTAAGGAGCACTGACTTTGCTCTCATATCTTCATCCCATTTTGCACTGAAAAGGTTTCACATGGCTCTCATATTTCATGAGTACTGTTTGTAAATATATAGTGATTGCAACTGAGTAGAAATAACTGACGTTAACTATGTTTGGTAGTCAATATAGCAGATTTACCCTCAAACTGACGCAAAAAAAAATGTTTCAAATTTGTCTAGTAAAAACCGTTGGCCCAGCTGTCAATTAGGCTTACAAGTTACACAAAGCATGATAAGACACTATGAATGGTGCAAATAAACAACGTGGGAAATGCCAAATACCGAATGCAAACAATACAAGCTAACAAAAGAGTCTGTGTACACTCTATTAGCCCGATATTTTGCCTAAAATCAAGCTCACATGTGCAAACGGTACATGAAAATGATACAGTTACTGAAATAAAATCACATAAGGGACCGGTCAGTTTCTCCAGCCTGGGGGGGGGGCGATGGATTCTTAAATCGGGCCGACAAAAAGTCACTGACCCCCCTATCTATAAAACCCAAAACAGACTGACCCCCCCCCCCCCTATCACTTGATTCTAAAACATGATGACCCCCCCCCCCCCCCCATATATGATATTCGCATGAGTGACAGGTATTTTTTTATCGTGACTCAGTGTGGACTGCTTGACTGTCTTGCATCTACTTTATAAGATCCCGGGTTAGCACTATCATATATAATTATAATTATTGACTACACAGGGTAAATATATTTGAAAAGGAGTTTAATAGCATCTTGACAGTGAAAGGTAGGGGGAAAGCTTGAGAAGGGAATATGTACAGCTGTCATGGGTGGGGGTCCTAGGGGGTCTCCCCCTAGAAGCCCAGGAGGATTTTAACTCTGAAAAGTCGATTTTGAGACTATTCAGACATTTTTTGAAAATCATTTCTAAACTTTACAAGACAGCACCAACATGTAAAAAGCAACTACATAAGGTTGAACTATTTTTGAAATATAGTTTGATAGGATCTTGATAGTAAGATGTAGGGGGGAGATCTTGAGACTGGGATGTGTACACCTCATGGGGGGGGCCTAGGGGGTCAAAAACATTTTGGTTTCATTTTAGGGACCGGTCAGTTTCTTCGGCCTGGGGGGTGGATTGGTAGGGGGTCACCCTGTTTTTGAAATTGGCAGTAGGGGGGGGGGTCATGCTGTTTTGAAAATTGTGGATAGGGGGGTCATTGTGTTTTAAATTATGATGGAAGAAAAAAATCCTTTCTACAATGGCATATAGCCTTGTCTGAAATGTGGTACATGTCAATATTTGTTCTTGTCCCTGTTTCTTACATGATTTCTTTTATATTACTTATTAGTTCAAACATAACTATACATATACATATACATGTATTACCTAGCTACCACACTAGTTACAGAACATGTCATGTAAATGCTTGGCTGTTTCACAATTAATGCTTCACTTATATTGCAGTTTGGGGCAAAACTGGACTTGAAGGTTTCGTAATGGCAATTTTCATAGATAGTTTATAAATGAAGTTAATCTAAATTGTTCTACTCGTCATGTTATTGACACTACAAATCACCACATCTATCAGATTCCAGTTTCTATCATACACTAGGTATGACCACCTAAAGTTCTCTAACATACCGGTGACTTTATTATACATATATTAATGCCCCTATACTAATGTTACATGTCTATTTTATGTGATATAGGAAACTCATTTAAAACGTACATTTACGTTAGCTTTTCGAAGCTTGGAAATATTACCTCAAAGGTTATGAATAACCTAAACATTGCCTTAGTATCTCAAGCAAAAAACTCCATATCTGCCAGGGGGAAAACCCCAAGGACTTCCTCACCCCCAGAGGTCACTCATGCATTCAACCAACAATCAGATGCACCAACAACCTTTTTACTGTCATAATGGTATTAAACTTTTCTTAAATATTTTCACCCTGTTCTAATTTGAGATGATATTGTCTTTTCAAGATGTGAAATGTTTGCCAAGATAGTCTAAAATTGCCTTAATCTCCAAATCTCCCCTACCAATGATACTACCATTAGATGTGCTGACCTTTGCTACATGTATATAATGATGCCATTTAACTTTTTAGCTCCGCTGTCAGCGAAAGCTGAAAGCGTAGCTTTAGGTATGGGTTGTATAGAGTATTGAGTTATACACTAAGGGTTGAAATATGTTCTTAAAAAGTTAAATGGCATCATTATATACATGTAGCAAAGGTTGCTATATTCCTTAGTAAAATCACAATTTCATACAACGTTTTGTGCGCGCGACAAGTGTTTTCTGTCGAGTAGTTGTGTCGTTGAGGTACCTATACCTCGTAGCCGGTTACCTACCGATCACAACGCCCAGCTATAACTTATACATGTAAGTATAACCACAACAGTTTAGTTGTGGCACCGGCTTAGGAAAGTACTAAAACCTGACGATCATTGAAAAAAATTCTAAGCTCGGAAAATGAGTTGCCCAGAAGTACTAATAGCATGTAAAATACCCAAAGTGTAAAAAAAAATCATAATTATTTGGAAAACATTGACGATTACGCGGTAAAACAAGACTGGCCACGCTATCGCTAGCGAAAGCCTTCGAACTAGTTTCATAGGGACATTGAAAGAAGCTCGAAGCGAAGTGTGAGGTCAATGTGACGTCTCATGATGTATGATGCAACAACATGACGTTTACGTAGAGTAGAACTAAATGTTTTCTAAACTTCGGCGGAAATAAATTTTGTCGATCGGACACCGGCTATTTTCATCTGAGAAAAATGAAGAGAGGAAGCAAAATGTGGCACTGACAGACAAGCTAGTAACGTAAGGAACATGTACAGGTAAAAGAGGAGAGGCACACAATGTGGTGCAAACTGGACAATGATCGTGCATGTCATGATCACGTATAAGCTAACCAAATATTCTTGGAATGCAGCCTTTCTTGTAACAAGTATTGGAAATTGTCAGAAACCCGAGGATTTTATGACTGAATATGTTTCGATCAAGAATTCCCATACTTTCAGTTAAATTTTCTGATGACCCCGAAGCAAGACATTTTTGAAAGATTTAGTGCGACATTTGATACTGATAAACGAGTGATATAATTCATGAACAAATCTAACGTTGGCAACTCTTTTATTTCTGTAATGATCATCAAATTTCAAGGACAACTGTCTATGTTGTACACATAGATCATACATCACTGCCTAGTCTAGTTCCTATACCTGTCGACTGTTCTCTACGATCTCTAGCTCTGTGCATGTTAACGTTGTGGAGATGAACGTAACGCGAACTAACAAGACTACAAATACAATCATGGAGGCATCATAAATATTTGTTTCATTCAAATTTGAAAGTTGAGAAATCGTATTAAATTCTTTCTAGATTTCTCAAAAATCGTTTCCATATGTTTTGGCACTATCCAGCAATAATCCTCGTCATGTAAATGACATCGACTGACATCGTAGTCAAACATACGCACGGAGTCGCGGAAACAGAGCGGAGACCAAACAAGAGTCCGTACTCACCCCATCACGACGTATGCATTTTTGCGTTTGTTTTGAAATAGCTGGTGTGGTACTCGTACACATCGGGATAAATCATGTTTGTGATTTTATCAAGTTGATTGTTTTCTGAGATGGGACATTGGGTTTGGAAATACAAGTTTAATCAATCATAAAACAGCCATAACAGATACTTTAAAAGAATTAGAACATCTAGTACCTTGTACAAATGATACAAGTAAGTAAGTTAGTTCGTACCCAAGAATATCAGTTTACAGTTTCAATTATACAAATTGTCACTGTGTAATAGTGTTTGGATCGTGTTAGAACAGGTCCTTCAAAATATAATTTTTCGGGTTATAATTTTTATGTATAAGTTTATAGAAATACGTGTTTCACCCAGGCTGGGTGTCTGGCCGTACGTACGCGCCGGAAAAAAACGTAGCAGAAACACTGCCACTTGAGGTGTTCGAAACACACTGAATCCTGGTCATAAGACCTTAGCATTTGGGCATTTTCTGCAACAATTTACTCTAAAACAGCACACATCAAAGGGCTGTCAACACGGATTGACAGTTCGGGTAGTCTACACGATGGGTGTTTTCGTTGACCATTAATTAATTCTAACTCTCCGACGCCCCAGCGGTGGCAGTCGCTCGATCATGGATGGGTGGGTACCCCGGCTTGTTAGCGAAATTTCATATGTACCTCTTTTCCAGTTAATATTTAGATGAAAAAGAACCCCCCCGCCCCCTTTTTATATATATATATATATATATATATATAGTGAATCTGGGAGAAAATCACTTCAAACACCCCCTTCTTTCCGAAATCCGGAAAGTTTTACCTTCAACGAGCTCTGGATTTCTATACTGACAGAAGACCGTTAGATGAAATCCTTCAAAAGTCCCATTTACAATCACCAAAGAACTCGTCGATGAAGTGCATGAAACGAATACAAGGTCACGACATTTACATAATTGCAATGATGTGCATGGACCACAAAGATTATAAGTCAAAGATTAACAACTTGAGCTTTCCTGTTTGAGAAAGACATATCTTGAGCTTTCCTGTTTGTGAAATAAATAAAATATAAAACTAGTGTGGGACTAATAGAACGACGTCTGTTTTACATCACTTTTTTACATCAAACAGATCAAGTCGTGATTAATTCTAAATAAATTCACGTGCATAGTCAATTATCTCACAAACTGTTGAGACTATAGCTGTTTTGAAATACATGTGAATGTACTGACATTACGTATATATTAAAGAAATATGGTGATAAGGCGTTGTTGTATCTGTGTCTGCATCCCTATAAGACGCAGAATTTACGATCGTTTCTCTTCAGAACGTTCATTACAAGAAATCAAATGAGTTTTATAACAACCATCTTATGAAGTCACACTCAGCAGGAATTCATCACGAAGTAGCATACTGATGAATGGTGTATTTCAATGACATTTTACTAACTGTACAAACCATGTATTTCTACTACAATGTTTATACGCCTTCCTGAACTTTAATACACTTTTTGTCATAAAACCTTAGCATTTGGGTGTTTGAGACACACACAATTCTTGTTTGAAACACACACAATCCTTGTTCGAAACACACACAATCCTGGTCATAAGACCTTAGCATTTGCCGTTTTGTGCACCAATTTACTCTAAAACAGGACGCATCAAAAGTTGCGTCAGTTCCAGGCGACAAAACAAACACTCCAGTCGAAACCACACCAACTTGTGTCTGCATCAACTCCCATTGACAGAACCCTTGATGTCTTCTGTTTTAGAGTAAATTGTTGCAGAAAACAACCAAATGCTAAGCTCTTATGACCAGAATTGAGGTGTTCGAAACACACTGAATCCTGGTCATAAGACCTTAGCATTTGGGCATTTTCTGCAACAATTTACTCTAAAACAGCACACATCAAAGGGCCGTCAACACGGATTGACAGTTCGGGTAGTCTACACGATGAGTGTTTTCGGTGACCAACAGAATTAATTCTAACTCTCCGACGCCCCAGCGGTGGCAGTCGCTCGATCATGGATGGGTGGGTACCCCGGCTTGTTAGCGAAATTTCATATGTACCTCTTTTCCAGTTAATATTTAAATGAAAAAGAACCCCCCCCCCCCTTTTTATATATATAGTGAATCTGGAAGAAAATCACTTCAAACACCCCTTCTTTCCGAAATCCGGGAAGTTTTACCTTCAACTAGCTCTGGATTTCTATACTGAAAGAAGACCGTTAGATGAAATCCTTCAAAAGTCCCATTTGCAATCACCAAAGAACTCGTCGATGAAGTGCATGAATCGAATACAAGGTCACTGTGACGACATTTACATCATTGCAATCATGTGCACTGAGCACAAAGATTATAAGTCGAAGATTAACAACTTGAGCTTTCCTGTTTGTGAAAGAATTAAAATATAAAACTAGTGTGGGACTAATAGAACGACATCTGTTTTACATCACTTTTTACATCAAACAGATCAAGACGTGATTAATTCTAAATAAATTCACGTGCATAGTCAATTATCTCACAAACTGTTGAGACTATAGCTGTTTTGAAATACATGTGAATGTACTGAATCTACATTACGTATATATTAAAGAAATATGGTGATAAGGCGTTGTTGTATCTGTGTCTGCATCCCTATAAGACGCAGAATTTACGATCGTTTCTCGTCAGAACGTCCATTACAAGAAATCAAATGAGTTTTATAACAACTATCTTATGAAGTCACACTCAGCAGGAATTTATCACGAAGTAGCATACTGATAAATGGTGTATTTCAATGACATTTTACTAACTGTACAAACCATGTATTTCTACTACAATGTTTATACGCCTTCCTGAACTTTAATACACTTTTTGTCATAAAACCTTTAGCATTTGGGTGTTTGAGACATACACAATCCTTGTTCGAAACACACACAATCCTGGTCATAAGACCTTAGCATTTTCCGTTTTGTGCAACAATTTACTCTAAAACAGGACACATCAAAAGTTGCGTCAGTTCCAGGCGACAAAACAAAACACTCTAATCGAAAACACACCAACTTGTGTCTGCATCAACTCTCATTGACGGTACCCTTGATGTCTTCTGTTTTAGAGTAAATTCATATGTACTCCTTTTCCAGTTAATATTTAAATGAAAAAGAACCCCCCCCCCCTTTTTTTTTATATAGTTAATCTGGGAGAAAAGCACTTCAAACACCACCTTCTTTCCGGGAAGTTTTACCTTCAACTAGCTCTGGATTTCTATGCTACAGGGTTTTGACACATCGTGTCAAAACCCAGTAGCGTATAAATCCAGAGCTATACCTTCAACGACACCTAAACCATACACCGAGAGAGAGAGAGAGAGAGGAGAGAGAGAGAGAGAGAGAGAGAGAGAGAGAGAGAGAGAGAGAGAGAGAGAGAGAGAGAGAGAGAGAGAGAGAGAGAGAGAGAGAGAGAGAGAGAGAGAGAGAGAGATGATGGGGCATCGTACCCATATTCTTGGAGGGTGATCTGAAAAAGTATCCCCTTTTTACGATTCAAAACATGCAAAACATCCATTGGACCGCAACCAAGAAAACAGGTCGTAAATTGTGATATTGTGATATTGCGATTCTGAAGAGTAGTCATGCTCGCAGACGGTGTACGCTTTTCGCTCAAGGGACGTCTTACTCCGTATGCAAGCAGGACTACTATCACGGCAGAGTACCATCTAATTTGGATGAAAAATCATTGAAGTTTGAGCGTACCATGCACCACTTTTTAAAATTTGATGTAGATACTGGATGTACGTACTCTACGAAAAGACACAGCGAGAGAGGGGTGAAAAGGAGAGACGAGAAATTAAACATCAGTGGAAAGCAGGATGGTCACCGAAAACACTGGACATCGCGTAGACGTCTACTGACTGCTCGAGCGCTCTCTTCAACGTTGAAAACGGCATCTTCTGATGGTCATAAATGCTTAGCATTTGTGAGTTAATGTCAACAATTTACTCTGTTCGACAGACCAGAAGTTAGTGTGTCTTAAACACCACACGAAATTGTAACAGTGTGTAAAGCAGGATGCTTTGAAGAAGTCACCTCCGACTAACTCATCTTTTGATGTGTTCTGTGTTAGAGTAAATTGTAGCATAAAACGTCAAATGCTTAGCTTTTATGACCAGGATTCAGTGTGTCTCAAACAAGGATTGTGTGTGTCTCAAACACCCAAATGCTAAGGTTTTATGACAAAAAGTGTAAGTGCTTGGCATTTGAATCATTGTCTTGTATATGTAGACTTAAATCACCTTCAATGCTTCATTTCCACTCATGTATTTTTGTGTCTAGATTTCGGCAAGTTAAGCACACTTAACGAACTCAATTTATACCACCACCCCTTTATCATAGACATCTCTACAAGCCCAAGAAGTTCCGATCTTGTTCTGCACCACTAGAAATATCCGAATACGAAAGTTATATTGGTGCACTCATAATGTGTACCTCTTAATAAGCTAGATGGAATCATTTTGCCGTAATATATAACAATTACTAACATAGTTTATCGGTGGTAGGCCATGGTGGGTAAGATGTTATGATATCAATGCTAAGGTTTTTATAAGATTACTATGTGGTGCTTTTTACACATATATACTCTTTTTACTCTTTTTGAGGGCATATATTATGACAACATCAATGGGTCCTACTGAATCAGTTTCGCATCTCACACAAACAGAGTAGTGTTCTTTAGCGATTTTTAAGTGCCCTAGAAATCTAATATGTGTCTTAGATTCTAGTGAGAAGTGGTGATTTGTAGTGACCATGTAACATGTAGTATCACACGCACGAAGTACACACACACACACACACACATATATATATATATATATATATATATATATATATATATATATATATATATATATATATATATATATATATATTATTCATTCTTTTTATATTGAGAGAAGCGCAATTGAGATCATAGTATTTCCTCAACTACCTATAAAGATTAATTTAAGCACATGATGGGATTTGGAATTTTCAATTTGCTTCCAAGCGATATATAAGTGAAGCATCGATTATTTTGAAATAGCCGTAAGTCAGTGAAATTGCATTTCTATCAGTCGTTTCTAATGGAATTTCACTCCTGATATCAATATTTAATGATATCTGCTACAAAAACCTTTCTCTTCACTGAGTCTCTTAAAAAATACACAGGTTTCAAATACATAATCATGTCGTGAGTAGACTGTTGACAGTGTACTTTGTTCGTATGATATGGACCTGTGCTATAATGGTGACTTTAAACGTATGCTGTTCTGTACTGTAAATTCAAATATATACTATCTGTCTACCTTAATTATAAGCATTTACTAAGGTAGGTCTTTAGCTAACCTGTCGCTATGAATAAGCTTGTCGAGAAGTGAATGACGTTGAATGATCATGGAAACTAAACACGCATCAGCTGCAGATTTCTGAACCTGATATCAGTATGCATGGAAATGATTGATGCCGATATAATTATATGGTTGGCATAACGAAAGAACGGTAGCATACTATTGTAAAAATGCCATTTTACCTTGCAATTTAACATGAAATTAATTGCATGATGTATGACGTCAATCAGACTTCTAGAGACCACTACGACCCACTGTTTTGAGGTGATTACTAATACAATGTCATGTGAATGTTGTTTTAACGAAATCAAGAGAGATTTAAAAGTTATTATTATAAGAATGTTTTAATGGGCACTGCTAGATTATTACACTATCAGGTCATATGTTATACATTTGTTTTTTAACAAATCATTTCCTGTGAGCTTACCGGATATTCAGCCAAAAGGGTATACTATTGTATATATATATTGTAGATATAGCAGGAATTTGCTTCACAAAAATACGATTCATGAATGGATTACACTTTGACATTAAGACTGAGCCTGTGTAATAGGAAGGTAGGTAGGTAAACAGGCAACTACAAATTCAAATGCAAGCAGTCTGGCTGGCAAATTACAAGTATTTACATGGTAACATAGGGCTGCGTCATAATTTATATGCATCATGTTTTCTGATTTATGTTAACGTTTTGAAAGTATGGGTTGCGTAATTAATGATTTTCAGTAATTTGGCCATATCTTCGCATGCATACTTCAAATGCAGTTTTCAAATTCAATATAATTTGGCACAATCATAACTAATAGCACATGTTCTGTAAAGCTTGGAGATGTAGCTTTTAGTATTAAAGACTCCTGTCCGTCCACAATTAATTATGTTCAGTAATTTGGCTATATCTTGAAAATGCATTCTTCAAATTCAGTAACAATTGGTACATACTCCAAACATAACTAATCGCATATGTTCGGTTTCATTCCTTCAATTGTTGTGTTCAGAAATGAAAATCTAAAGATTTCACCTTACGGAAGACATTCAGTTTAAATCTTCTTATGCTTGATATTATGTCTGATATTACATAAATTTTCTAAATTCGAAACAACACCGAAACACGAAATGCCGTACATTCTTTGGTGTGCACGTCACACTTTGATTGTACAGTTCTAACGCTGGGTAAGGTCGTGGCTGAAAATATATCACGAAACTATGCATATGCTTTAGTTAACTGTTATATCTACCATCGTGGTTATTAGGAAAGTTATTAGCCTGCTTACTAGTATTGCCCTGCGATTGTCAAGGCATAGCCATTGAAGCTTCCTTAGCATATCGGGTACACCAGTGGCTTCGCTCTTGTAGTTTCTGGTGACAAACCGCGCTGCTCTGTGTTGAATTATTTCAGCAGCATTTTGCCACCTTTGGTGTAAGGGTTCCAAATACACGCAAATATTCTAAACACGGTAGTGCAAGGGACACATATGTGGTTTATTTGGTATTGACAGGACAGTAATGTAGATGTCTTTGTAGTAAACCTACAATACTTTATGCTTTAGATGTGATAATTTGAAATATGGTACTTCCATTCCATGTCGTGAAAGTTCAATGCCCAAGATAGTAGGAGTGCTGCTTGACAATTTTGAAAATATTGTCTCCCATTTCATAATTATATTGCAACCGATTTCTATTGTGGATAATATTCATAACAAAACACTTTGTCGTATTGAATCCCACTTGCCAATCCTTTTCCTATTGGTTAACTTGTTGATGTCGTCTTGCAAGATTTTACAATCCTTCACTGATTGCATTTGTTGGTATAAAATACAGTCATCTGCAAACAAGCGCGCGTGTGATTTCAAGGGTGATGGTAGGTCGTGGTGTATATCAAGAAAGGTAGTGGTCCCAGTACAATTGCTTGTGGAACTACTGATGTAACTGGTGAACAGGTAGACAGAGAGCCTTCAAGTACTACGTTTTGCATTAAGTTATTAATCCATGAGTTAAGAGAACCTCTACTGCCTATTTGATGTGGTTTATGCAGTAATCTTTGATGTGGAACTGTATCAAATGCCTTTCTGAAGTACATTATTACCATGTGTGTCTGACCCTGTTTATTCAGTGCTCTGGCAAGATCATCAACTGTGAGTGCAAGCTGAGATTCACATGATCTACCGCTCCTGAAACTATGTTGTAGATCACTGAGTAGCTAGGTTAAACTGGTCAGGATGGTTCATTATGTGGTGGTGATTTATATGTTCTAGTAGTTTACATGAGATTGACGTCAGTGAAACGGGTCTGTAAATTAGTTGGATCTGAAATTATGTTTATATTTCCTTTCTATTAGAGATATATTTGACGAAGTTTTAGTTTAATTTGAACACATAGTCCAGTATACATATATGCGTTATGTTCGTAAATTATTGAGATTAAAAATTAACACTGGGAAATTATTTTTTACCTCCGCGGCTTGATATTTTCAAGTGATTTAATGTGATTGCCGTTCTGGGCAGGACAGGAAAGAACACCTTAAAAGCTTATATAATCGCTGTAAGTCCACTATTCTTTTGGCTTAAATTAAGTGTGTTGGTAAGCTGCTGTGCTGAGTTGTGATGCACTGCGCTTGTCCACTTTAGTGGATTGAAATCCTCTGTCAACTTTGTCAAATCCTCCATGCAAAAACCAAAACATTCTAAATTGTGTCTCCACTCCTCCTCCTTTTCCGCCAGTGTCATCAACATAATTACTTCAGCCCCTCTAGGTAATTAATGTTTCTCTATTCTAGAATCAGGTTTGCCGTTCTCCTTTTATAATTTTTTTGAAGTTGATAAGTGTCCTTTTTATAGTGTTGACTCCAGAACCGTACGGCATATTCCATGTCTGGCCTGACTAAAGAGTTTAAAAGCTTCTGGATAGGATGACAAATACATGGAATACTGTGGAAGTCCTAGACTTTTTTTTACAAATGTTTAGAGACAGCTTACAGCAACATAAGTGCAAAATAATACATGGAACCATTTGGAACATCCAAAACAATTAGACAACGGTACAGTGCGCAGAGGTAGGGAAGAAATTCACTCAAACTTCAAAGTTGTCCCATTTTGCACAAAACTTTGGAAAACAGTCTTTTCTCTTGGCAATATTGCATTCGATCTTTTTGCTAATCTAACGTGTCCTTTCACAATATTAAAGAATGGTAACTTTGATAACTTACAGTCATAAATAGACTTATTTATAATCAATATGATGTGGTTCAAGAGATGTGAAAAGGAAATGTCGCCGAAGAGAATCTGTTTAGCTGACAGATGGCGGGGCAACGCCCCAAAGTGTCAAAAGACTGCTCTAAATGGTACTACATTCACATTCCACAAATAAATGAATACGGGTTTCGTCAGCTAAGTTACAAAAAGTACAGAGACTATTGTTAACTCTAGGTGGAATCATATGGTGAAGCATAGGGTTTGTATACACAATATTGTGATTTATTTTCCATTGAAATTCATGTAATTTAGACTCTGTAGTAACTTTAAAGGGCAGTAGTGGGCCCACACAATCATTGTTGGAAATATCGAGAAAGCCAGAAAAAAAGCCAGCTTTTCGGAGGAATGAAGTAATCTTCTCCTATCCGTTTTCGAATAGTTTTGATTTTACAAAGGGATTGCCTGCAGAATTCCCCTCCAGTAAAAAAAGTTATTAAGATTACATCCCAATGAATTATGTTCGTCCATGCCTTATAACTGATTTTCCCAATTGATATATCTGCAATATATATCAAAGCCATTAATAGAGCAATCCACAAGTTTATCTGGAAGGGCCCAGACAAACCTAGTAGAAATTCTTTAATCAGTTTTTATAAAGGACTCTTTTCAATTTCATGGGTAAAGCGGTTTAATCAAAGCCATTAATAGAGCAATCCACAAATTTATCTGGAAGGGCCCAGACAAACCTAATATAAATTTTTTAATCAGTTTTTATAAACAAAGCTTTTCAATTTCATGGGTAAAGCGGTTTATTTCAGAAGAAATTAAACATAAATGGAAGTTACTTGCCTAAGTTTTGTTGAAGCCAAGTGGGAGTAAGATTGCTTTCCGGTGCAATTACAAGGTTAAATTACTTCCAATTGCATTGTCAAATTTTTACCACGAAATGTTTGCATTTTGGAGTGAAGTTAATCGCTGTAGTTCTCACTGTGTTACTGAACAGGTTTTGCGTACAATTCGGAAATTCTCATAAGTCGGTTTTCATTTCCATTTTATTTAAGAAAGGTACTGTATTTAGTTTCCAATAGTAATGACCAAGATTTGATCGACTATCCCCGATGGACATAGTGATGGAAGCGTATAGTTTCTCTGTCTGGTTCTATTTCCTTGTCCTTATTTATAGTAGCCAGTAGTGTAGAAGCGTGGTCCTTCTCTTCGCTTGGAGCATACCAGTTAATTTGGTTTCCCATATATAACAACGGAGATTATGATGATCCTACCCTCGTTATCCGTTTTGATGTCATTAATACCAAAGTCTATATTTCTAAGGATGACAGCTAATCCGCTACTATTGGAGTTGCCATGAGAGAAAACAAAATGAATCCAGAGTTCATATGGCCAGAAGGATTCATTTTTAAAGGCACTGTATGTTTCCTGAAGAACGATAATATTTGACTTGTTCCGTGACAACCATTGGAAGTCCTAGATTTTGTATGAAGACAAATTATATCCCAGAGTCAAGGAATTAGAGGGAATTGCTTTTTGCGAACCATTCTGAGAGGAGGGTTAATCCCTTGACCGATTGAGCTCGGCGTATGATGTCCCAGTCAAACCTTAAACAAATTGCAGTTGTCAAATAGCCCATACCCTCTAAGATACTTCAAATTCGCATAAAATTATTATGTTGCATCGATAATCGATGTCTACCTCTGTATTAACCTATATTTTACCTTTATTGGTAATTACATGAACGGCTCTGAGGATAAATATTGGCCAAGTATCCCGTGAATTTTACAGCTATCCCCAATATTATTGTTTTATATATGCAAATTAATGTAAGCTATGGATTTTTGTTGACTGTTTGGATTATGGTCATCAACTTATTATGATATTTGTGGATTTAAAACTGTCTCCAGTGTTGTTGTCTTTGTATGCAAATTAATTTAAGCTATGGATGATCATTGGGATAATGGTCACCTACCTATTGCGGTATCACATTACTTCGCTGTAGACTTTATCAGGTTATCATTCCAGTGCACATAGAATTTGACACAGTTGTTTGCTTTGTAAAAGAAAAACCGACACACAACACTTCAAATTCCCTACTTGTCTGAGAGATGACAGCACTGCAAAACACAACTATTGAGTTACTTGTAATATAAGACTTTTTAGGTATTTAAATGATGGTAGAGGAGTAGTTATTGGGAATTGAAAAGTAGGAATAAAGTATTAACCTTACTAACCGTGGATTGATCGATGCAATTAAACTGTGGTGCTCGTGTACCAGTGGTAAAAGTGAAGGTATACATTTACCGATTAAGCAAGCAAACTTGAACACCTGTGACAAATGTGGAAATTGGAGCACGAGTGTTATCATTTACGCTTTTCGCCATGCCAATATAGTGATAGGCAATCTACAATTGGAAGCGAAAGGTAACACCAACTCAAACATAAATCTGTTGAAAAGTGTGATATAGTTTTCAAGCCTGTTTTGATAGACACATAAGTGGTAGTCACAGGAATGTAATGTTATTCCGAACGCAGCCAGACAAGCTATCTAACTACAATGCCAATTCGCAATAAGAAATCTTGCAAGTGGAAATGGAATGACAATAATGAGTACTTCAAATTTGGACAAAGTGGATAGGAATGTATGTCAATTTTGTTCCAGTGGTGGAATAGGTTTAAACGTTATGTCATGTTGTAACCAGATTTGCTAAATTTAAAGGTAATTACCATCGCGACTAGTATAGTTATTATGTAATATGGCCATGTCAAATTAGAACTATGACTATAGTACCGTTGTATACATTGGTTCAGCATTAATATAAGGAAAATAAATGTAAAACTAATCACAAACAAAAAGTCTACTATGAGTTATATTCTCAAATATTTATTTTACCTATTATTATATACTTAAGACTGTGCAGTATGATTATTTCGTTGCACTTTAGCCAATAACGGTTAAGTTAGAGGTTTCTGTCCTGGTTGTTTTCCATATTTTTGCATTCTATTCTATCCATTTCTCTAATAAAACCTTGCTCCACTAATATTGTTTATGAATTATTTGTACACGCGCTTAATCATTGTAGGTTAGTAGCAAAATATTTTGTCATTTTTGCAGAGTTCTCACTAATTATTTAATTGTTGTTTTTGTTGTTGTTGTTTTGCAGGTATCTGTATGCGTGAGTATCTACACTTTAACAGCAATCGGTATAGATAGATACTACGCTATTCTATATCCGGTGAAAATGAGAATGACTAGGAACCGTACCAAACTCGTAATCAGTATAATTTGGTTTGTATCCCTCGCCCTCTCTATTGTACAACTCGTGTCAGTGAGAGCTATTCCATATGACTTAAATCACGATTATGTTGGAGAAAAAGCTACTGTGACCTTCTGTGCTGAATGGTTTGATCACAATTCTGCAACGGGATATGAAGTGTTTAATTTCATTATCACCTACGTTATCCCACTGAGTTTTCTGTCGTACACATATGTGAATATCGGTAGGCGATTATGGGGAAGGAAGCTACCAGGCAATACAGACCACACTAGGGATTTAGCGCATATGAAGTCAAAGAGAAAGGTATTCCTATTGTTATTTATATTTAAAAAAATGTATATACTCAATATATATGATTAATGTTGCCATGTGACAGATATTGAAATGTAGTGCATATGTTTTATTATGACGATTGTTCTGTTAAAAACATATTAATATTAATCCTATATCCCCAAGACTACACAACATCATTCGGTTTAATGGTTATAGTTGCAATGCCTCCTTAAAAGTAGACATGTCTTCAGTTTGCTCTCAAATTTGACACTTTTGAGATGTAGTGCATATGTTTAATTTGGAATTCTTCGTCAATTTTTCTATTAAAAACACATCGAATATTTATCCTATGTTGTTAACCTTGTTTTCAATATTACAATACCGAAAAGGGTAAACTTCCAAATGTTTGAAGTTCTGATTCATAATATCATTGATAAATATTGAATCGCTAACCATGTTTAATTTGGATATCAGTCTGTCGTTAGGTTCGCATTATGCTTATGATACATTTAAGGAGGCAGATAGATTGAGATCTAGAAAGCAGTATATGTTTTAGACACAAAAAAAACTCTTAATATACAAACCAATATATAAGGTTGTACTGTCTGAACAAAATAGCCATTACACATTTATATGCATGCAACATAGATAACATCTTTTCCTGTAGTAAAATGAATCTGACAGCCTGTGCACTGTTGTCAAATCGCATATTGAGACTTCACAATCGTTTGTATCGCAAAGCAAAGGCAATTTGTTTGGATGCTTTGCATATAGTAAGAAATAGAAAGACCATAAAACGGACTGTGTTTTTATTATCGATAACCATTATGATGTTTTATAAAAGATACTGAACTTTGGAAAGGTGTTTTGATGATGTCGTGTTTATTCATAATTTCATTGTATCTTCTGTTATTAGACTATCAAGATGTTGGTTATCATAGTCCTGATGTTCGCTCTCTGCTGGCTGCCTTTACACGTCACCATTTTAGTCTTACGTTTCAACCCAGATTTGTATCAAGTTCTGGCAACCCAGAACATGATGAGAATGCTACAGGGATGTTTCCTCTGGCTTGCCTGTGCAAACAGCTTTGTAAACCCGATTGTGTATGGGTTTGTTAATGAAAACTTCATGGTATGTACATTTTATAAGATATTATAATTACACTTAATAACGGCATATGCACGTATTCTCGAGATATTACCAGTAGTAATTACAGAAGTATTACCAGAGGGTAAGTATTTTTCTGTTCGAATACATACATCTTGGTTTGTGAATGGTAAAATAGGATTATTACAAAAGCAGACCCATTGCCCCGGCCCGTTGCTCCTTGGCCATTTTGCCCCACACACCGGATTTGCCCCTCCCCTCAGTTGAATCGTTTTTAAAAACTGTAAGTTTACACAATATAGTTTCTCAATTATCACACTATTCATTCTTGATTCTAACATGAATAATAAATGCTGGAGCTTGATAATAAAGGACGAAATACTTTTATCCAACGTCAATAATACTTGCAAACCATGTAAATGATAATTCACACAGGGCTTTATTGTTACAGAGACTTACACTGTTGACTTGACAACCGTTATCGCATAATATAAGTGTCAGAAATAATGGACTCATTGTTCTGTTTGTTCCAAGGAAATGTTGTCTTCGATGACATGGATGCTTTACCGAAAATTTCGTAAAAGACTATAATGCTAATTTTGGGTGACGTGTTCAAACAAATTAAAGCACAACAAAAATCATTTTGCGACTTCTCCTTTGGTTACAGGAACCACCGAATATGGTGATAAATTCCTTTTAAAACAAAGAAGCATTCTATCTACGCGTGTTTGTTTGCTAAAAACTGTGCGTTCCATCAGCATGAAAGGGGGGACATCTCAACAAAACTAAAAATTAGTATAAAAATAGATAATACAATGGGTTCTCTTAGCAATACGAACCGCAATGGCATAGGTGTTAACTCTATCTCGGGGTCGAAATGGCGCCACTTTTTTTTCAAGTTTCACCTTTTTTGTTTAATGTCCGCTATCTCACAGACAATATTTGAAGTTGAAATGTATAACAGTACTAGATTCAATAACAACAAAGAATCATTAATGATGTCTGAGAGTTGGTATGCTTGAGAGAAAGACTAAGCAACCTGGTGATGACATAATTCATTGTTTACATGTCGTCAATCAACGAATTTGTGTTAAGCAATCAACATTTAGAATTGCATGTTATTTAGGTTAGGGGGCACTAATTCTTGTTACTACATTTAGAAATTGTGAAGTCTACGGTATGGCGCTGTTAACGTTGGTTTAAAATAAGATCCAAGTGAAGATCAGAAGGAGGAGAGAAAACAACAAGTAATACATAGCGACCGTATATGTGTCTCATGATCGGTATTTATCTTGTACCCAAGAAACAATCTGCTCGTTAATGTTCTCAGTAGCACGTGGGAAGTTTAATATTGTTTCAGGCCTATAAAAATAGTGTGGTTTCGGTCACGCTCAATTTTAGGATAGGTGGGGTAGGAAGATTTGTTATCTTATTCTATTAATATTTATTTTTTCTGTGTGAGTGTCTAGTTCATAGGTTTTCCATTATTTCCCAAATCAAATCAAATGCAAATGGTCTCTGTGTTATTTATTTATTTCTTCCTATCAGATGTACAGCCATTACAGATTTAAAGAACGGTTATAGTATCTTTTTAAAGGTGATGGCAGTTTCCGCATCCACTATTTATTGTGAGACTTCACAATTTTTGCGATTTTCTTTCTCGAATAAATAAAAAATATTTAGGGTCGGCAGTGAAAAGTTAGGTGGGGTAGCTAGGGTAACCGGAACCAAACAATTATATGTCAGGCCTTAACTCATATCTTCATCTATGTTGAAAAGAAAAAAAGAGGGGTTTACTTGAAGATAACCAAAAATTGAACAAAATATTTAGAGTTCGCCGACGTCGTGAACATGTTCAAAGATGAGAGCGGAAAAAAGAGCTAAGACGGACGAGGTTTGCTAATTTCCAGAGTCGGTGGAGGAAACGTATGGGGACATGACTAAAACACCGGTGTAATATAGTAAATGCAAATGTAACACTATCTGTAATATGAAAGATTTTACTTGGAATTGTGTGTATGGTAATGAGTATGTGACAGAAAAATGTCACTTCATCCATAGAGAGGCAGATGGTGAATTTAAAAGTCATGTATTTCCTCAGGCTAATTGTGAGGTTACTGCAGTGTGATTAGTGTCATTAGGTATATTCAGACATACATTTGATAGAATTCTGTCAGTGACGTTGTTTCTAGTATGGGGAATTCAAAATTTGATGACATCCACGTTGAACGCAAGCAAACGGGAAAATAACTTTAAAATGCAAAAAAGAAATTAGAAGTTATTTTCCTGAGAAATAATTGTCACAATTGTAAATTTGTCTATAATAAATAACGTTTGTCGAGAAAATGTAAACGTTACTTTGAAAGACATTCACTATATATTTCTAGAATACATCTTATAAAATTAATACTGCTAAAGACATCCTTACCTCTATGGAACATCCGATGAAGCAATAATACATTTTATTGAGACTTCATGTTTTACTCTCAACAAGTTAATGAAACCTTCATCTAACCGCTATGGAACACTAGGGTTTCCTTAGAGAGTTAATTCCTGTACGAATTACATCGTTCAGTTCTTGATTGAACCACATGGGACAGTTCTAATATGTTGGTTCTAATCTACAGCACTTGTTTTTAAGTCAGAACACAACCTTGTTACGGCGTTGTTGCGACTTCAGATGCCTGCTGGGAAGTCGATTGATTGCTAAACACGAATTCATCGATTGAAATTAATTCAAAAACGAATTATTTCATGACCGAAAGAGTTCACCAGCTGGCAGGTCAATTAATAATGAACCATCTCCAGATAGATTAGCAACTCACTTGGCCGTCTTCACATCTAAATCACATCTAAAGAATTCGACTATTTTAGGCGATTTAGACAGAGGAGGGTTGAAAATGACAGACCTTATAGAGATGAATAAAGACTTAAAACTGTCATATTTAAATCAACTATTAACAAGCGAATCCGCATGGACTAGTATCACCCAGTTTTATTTTGAAAAGTTAGGGGGTCTTCGACTTCTATTGAATTGTGATTACGATGTTAGAAAACTGCCCTATAAACTCCCTTCCTTTTACTCAGACACATTGACTTACTTTCGCCAGCTTAAGACAACAAGCATCCAATCAGGACAAGATGTGGCTACACAAATTATTTGGAATAATAAAAACATAATAATAGACGGGAAATCCTTTTTTTACCAAAAATGGGCTCAACATGGTATAACATTTGTGAGTGATTTTTTCGTTGATAAAGGAAATTTACTGACTTGCAAAGAATTTCAGGAGAAACACAACTTTAAAGTAAACTATGTGAGTTATTACGGTGTCGTTGCCTCAATTCCAAAAACATGGAAATTACTAATGATTAATGGAAATTTTGTTCGTAAGACAGATGATGAATTGCTAGATTGCTTTCAAAATATACAGCTAGTCAAAGGCACCACACAGGAATTTTATGAAATACTTAAAAATCGTAAATTCCAGTCTCTTAGATCTGAAACAATATACTCAAATCTCAATTACACAAAAAATGTGGAATGGAAAAAAATATGGAAACTGCCTTACGATACAACAAAGGAAGAGAAAATGAGAGTATTTCAGTTTAAAATACTTCACAGAATTTTAGCAACCAATGTATTTTTGATGAATAACAAAATTAAAGATAATTCACTTTGTCAACACTGTAATTTAGAAGAGACCATTGAACATTTCTTTTGGGATTGTAAAGAAACAAAGCAATTTTGGACAGCGTTTACCATCTTTTTTCAGCAAAAGTTAAAACAGAAAATAGAATTGTCATGTAGAAATGTAATTTTAGGTGTCCTACCTCAAAGGGGGAATGAACTACTCAATCACCTATTATTGATAGCAAAATATCACCTGTACTCTGTACGTTTCTTTAACAAGAAACCATCTCAAAATAGTTTCATAGAAAGTGTTAAGAATGTTATTGTCATGGAAAACACCATCGCTCGGAATAATAATAATAATAATAATAATAATAATAATGGTGGCAAAGAAGAACACTTTATTGCTAAATGAAAGCCACTCCCTAACTTAATTAACTTAACAAATATTGAATGACTTGAACAAACATTGAATGACTTGTACTCTAGACCTGACTTAACTTTTGGACTGTTTTGTTTTCATCTCTAAATGTTTCTGTTGTTATGTCAAGTTTGTTTAGCTCTACTTTCTTTCCCTTGGTTGACTTTGTAATTGTTCTTTCTTTTTGGTTATGAAATTCAAAAAAAAATAATTTTAAAAAAATTTTTAAAAAAAAGGACGGCATTTTTATAGGTCAAATGTGATACTGTTTTCATAGTTGGATATTCACTTGAAGGTCAACCAATGATCTAGCAGAATTTATACCTTTGCATTAGACTTGAACCGAATGGCTCCATTATCTATTTGCAAATTTGAGCTAATACGTTGGGGTTTTTTTGTATATCCAGAATATACATGTAATTTCTATATACTGGAAACATAAGCTTGGCGTATGAAAAATCGCGATTTGGAGAGGATCGTATTGTACATGTGTTGACCGAACGGTAATTGAATTTTTCCGACGACCCGAAAGACAGACAAAATGTAATACTGACAGGTAGTGGACACACGTTTGCACCTAAATCCAGAACCTAAATAACTCACTATAGTTATCATGATTATCATATATAAAACATTTTAAAAAACAGAAGTACATAAAATATCAAATTATACGTGAATATTCTGATTTTTTTTCTACAAAATTATTTTTTTCTAAAACATGAAACAAAAATAGAATATAAATTTTCTCCCTGCGTTTTGTATACTCTTCATGTGTATACATGTCTTGTTGTGTCGCTGGATTATTGTGTGACGCTGACCCAGTTCACACAAATCAACACTGTAGCGAAAAGATTAATAACACCTTGGTGTCCTACTTCCCGTCTATTCTTTCCCATACCGATATCTCGGTATTTTCTTTCTGACTTTATTTCGCTGACAGTTTTGTGTATAAGACGCATTTACTGACTTCAATGCGATTATTTGCACGTCAGTGAAATTGGCTACTCCTACCATGGGTAAAAATATTATTAAAGACAACTTCTACACATGGGCTCACTTAAGTTATTACTGTTAACATTTACATAGTGTACGTAGTCTGTCTAGGAAGATTACAATGTTCCCTTAACATATAGTAAGTAAAGTCTACTGCAGATATTTCTATTGGAAAATTATTTTTTACCCGCAACAATAATGTTGTTTTACGTCTACACTGTTAAAAAATAAAAGTGGAGATGTTGCCAGCACACAGGCATAAAAACGATACATTTTATTTATTTGGACACAAAGCTACACCACTGTCGGACGAAACAAGGACAATTCAAACTGTTTGTTTGTTTGTTTGTCTGTTTGTTTGTGTTCATAGTGAGATAAAATGAAACATGATAATATAATGTGCACGCGTAATCAATGCATGTATTTTTTGGGTAATTCATAGCAATGAACCTTGTGTGAGATGTCAAAAAACGTGCCGCCTAATGAAAACGCTATTCTTTCTGGTTTGGTAATAACTGGTTCCATTGTAATAGCTAGGGATATATACAAGAGCCATTACTATGAAAACGTTAACACCTTTTACCTGGAAGAGACACATTTAGAGCTTTGCCGCCAGTGTGCAACACAAGTGTTGAACGTCGACGTCATGTTATGTCTAGATTTGTCTGCTCATTGTTAAGCTTTACAGAGGATAACATTCGCAGATGACATGAATGGCTTGATCCCAGGATTTCTGCCACTTCAAAGTAGCTTATATTATTTATCTTTACTTTGCCCGCCGGTTACAAATCCATCAGTCGACAAATATCGTATTACTTATTAATATTTCATGGAGATGTCTACACGGTAGGAAAACCAGAGTATAACCCCTTTCCGTTACTGTTACTCTTGGAATGACAAAATAATCGCCTACTGTAGTACACCGTTCATAACTTTGTAGCACACTAATCATTTTTTGCATACAGATTATCAAAAGAAGATGAATATAACTGAATAAGCATTTCTTAAACATGGAAATGATACTGTAATAAAATTGGGGAACGCATATTAATTCTTTATTCGAGGTTACAGTCATTACAAAATGAGCGTGCAGTATGGGTTAGATATCAAGATATCAAGTTGTCTGAGATACTGCACAATTTTCACACTACTATGGTTTACAGGAAACACGTGGTAACCCTGGTAGATTGTGCATGTTGAAAGGGGTACAAAGGCAGGGCTGATTTCGTTATAGCTCCTTCAACTTGTCAACCGAATGCTGTACACTGGGTAGGAAATCCTAGAATGGGCTCCAAATTACCAAAGCATATGTCACAAGTCCCGGTATATCTATTTGTTTCTATCACAAGACATTCTCACAAGCCTGAGCACATGTTTCTGCTGAAACTGCCAGTGGGATGGCGGCAATCACCCTGTCATGAATTTGTAATTACCGTATTTTGGGTTCAGACATGACGCTGTTTATACATGTCGCCAAACACCCAGTTGTAGAGAATCTTATTATTGCAATAGCTGACATGGGTGTCATGCATTTGTTATTACTGTGTATGGGTTCAGACATGACGCTGTTTATACGTGTCGCCAAACACCTAGTTTGAGAAATGAATATGGCTCACATGGGTGTCAAGACAATAGATACACTAATATCGTATGTCTGGAGATGTCATTCAAGTTAAAGTTTAGTGTCCTTTGTTTCATCTCCATGATGCTTACAATTATGCATGACATATTGTTACCTTAAAAGCTCATCTCATATGAGGTGACTTATTATAATTTAATTATTGTAACGATCATAGCGTTGCAGAGATTCAGCACTTGGTTTTTGACTGTCGAGCTGTGAGCATCTCGAGTCAACTTCTGGCCCTGGCCTTGGAGTGAGGCCGCCAGGGCTTTGATAAATAAAGTCTATGGTTCCAGTTTATACCACACATATCGTCTCGTATGCAGTTTATCATTTTACTACAAGTCTTGCTGATCTGATAAATTTGATAACCCATAACAAATCAAATGTCACAACATGATGGAAACAGAGGTAAATAAAAGACTTCTAACAGCTTTCACAACATCATATTTTAATCAGAGTGTATATCGAGGTACCTTAAATTTCAACAACTTCGAAGTAAAAATATGCTGATGGAGACAGCCATATAAGAAATGCAGTCAACGTTGATGGTACAAAGGGAACTCTGTGATTATTCAATTATGCAGTTTTAATTAGTTTCATTCAAGGTATTTCACGGAGAGATGGATATCTTTGTCATAATGCCACAGACTCAAACTTAGACATCCACGCACCAGAACAACACGCTATAAGCAATCATTCATCCCAGCAACAATTAAATTACACAACCAACAGACAGACAGACAGACAGACGGACGGACAGACAGACAGAGCCAGACCTCGACTTTACCACTACATGCTCTACATTAACTGAGTCCACTCTATTTTAAAGCCCACAATTTCGAGTTGTGATTGTTCTCTTATACTGACCATGTACGTATTTTGATTGTAAACGTTTAGCACTTTATGACCCCGTTTTCATTGGTTTTACTGGCAGACACTAAAATTTCCTGATAAGGATCAATAAAGGTTTAATGTATTGTTATCTAAAGTTTATTGAAATTTACATTTTTATCTGTAAAATATCAAAATAGTGTAAATGATTAAATGGTACTATCTACATCGGGGGATGAATTCGTGGACCAACTGGAGTTCACCTACTTAAATAGTAATAAAACATTACCTCGTCACGAGAAGAATATACTGGTTTGCAACCTGTCAACAAAAAGTAAAACCTTTCGAGTGGCATTCAGGTTGTATCGGTTTTAAATGTATAGACTGATGCTGTACAAACTTGATTAACTTCTCTAATATGTGACTATTGATTTGTAGTAGTATCAATGGCCCTTATGACCCCGTTTCTATTCTTTTACCTTCGGAATACAAATTGATGGTATTACTTCCGGAATACAAATTGATTTTATCGATCAGCAAGTGCAGCAAAATCTGTACGATATTTCGTCTGGGAATGGGGCATGACATGTGTACAAACACACGATCACAAGCCTAAAGTGATGTAGGTATTGGTCGGTTCTCTCGAGTTTCCTCAAACAACAATGGTAGGAGTTCAGTCCGGTAGAGTGGTTTAATCGTTCCATCGAGAATTGACTTTTACACAACCGTAGGCTACATGTCATGACTCTTCCTTGGGTCATGACCGTGTCAATTTCCCTGAGGAAAATGTACTGGCAGTCTGATATTTTCTCTCCCCTGTTAATAATAATATGTTTTATTTCTGTACTTTGGCCACAGGCCTATGGTATGACAAATACAAAAAATATTAAAAGAATATACAAAGACAGAGGAGCCATACCTAACTCACACCTCCAACCTTTTCTGGCGTCTACAAAATGAGTAGAACACATACTTAGATAAATCCAACAATATAGTAGCATTTTCAACTTGCATTAAACTGATAAATTTCCTGTATGAGGGTTCGTTGTAGTAATATAAAGGTAAGTATTTTCTCCTTAAATCGGAGTACAAGTTACAAACCAAGGTAAAGTGGTATTCATTTTCCACATCACCTGTTTTGCAAAGATTATAAGTTCGTCTATCTCTAGGTATTCCCAGTTTACGATCCGCTTCTATGTTTAAATTAAAAATTTATGCGATACTGTTCTAAGTCGACACAATGCACCCCTAAATCTAGGGTCGTCTATGACACTAAGATATAACTCAAACTGAAAATATGTTTTGAAATTGCGATAGGTATCAATTTTAGAAAAGTTCTCTAAGTTGGATCTCCACGTCTGTGCAAAATTGTCAATCAATCTCTGCTTAAATAAATAAAAAATTCTTCATTTCCTACGCCTTGGTGTAACCAGGCGTACCCAAATCCGTACATGTGAAGCAATTGTTTAACTTTTAATGCCCAACAATTGCCATTTTCTGCTTCTTTAAATTGTTGAGCATAACACTGATACACAATCCTATGGGTTCCCATTTTCAAAAGTCGCAACCAATACTTAACAATAGATACATAACGTAAAACACTCAATGGAACACACCCTAATTCACCATAAACGGCTTGATTTGGAGTGTTCTGATACAAATTCAGTATAAATTTACAATACTCGCGGTGTGCTCTCTCAACATAATCACCTTCATGGAAACCCCAAATTTCACTTCCATTCATAAGGATCGGGAGAACTTTACAATCGAAGATCTTAAAAGCAACCTGAATGTTTACAAACTTGAACTTTGAAAGACCTCTTCTTACAGAAAAAATCGCTTTAGAAGCTTGTTCTGCCAGAGACTTTTGAGCCATGTACCATAGCCCACTGCTCGATAGCATAATACCAAGATAACTAAAGTATGGTACAACTTCTATAGGGTGACCATTATAAAACCATTTTTCCTAATTTCTGAGTCTCCCTGACGACCTAAAAACAACATTTTTCGTTTTCCCTGTGTTCACCTTGAGTTTCCATTTCGAGGCATAGTTTAACAGACTGTTTAAAAGTCTCTGGAGACCAATTGCATTGTAACTACAAAAATGATAAGTCATCTGCGAAAAGAAGGTAAAATATTTTCAAAACGCCAACATAAATGCCTGTAAACCTTTCCTCCAGGTGTTCACCAAGGTCATTGATAAATAAGGTAAACAATAAAGGTGACAATACTGAGCCTTGCTGTACCCCACTCATGCATCTAAATGTCTCAGTTATTCCGTTTGGCGTTCGCACATGTGCTTTCACATTCCTATACATGGAGCGTAAAGTTTTGAACATATTACCATGCAGGTCATTTTTCAGCAACTTGTAAAACAACATGTAGTGATCAATGTGGTCTCAAATGCTTTTTCAAAGTCGACAAAGGATCAATACAGTCTGCTTTTCAGTGCAAAATATCTGTTAACAATTGTATATATTATAAAAACATTGTCCATTGTTCTATATGTTTTCCTGAAGCCTGCCTGGTTTTCTGCAAGAGGACAGTTTCTTTCAACCCATAAGTGTAGTCTATGATAATTAACATGTATATCTTACCAACAAGTGAAAGTAGGGTAATACCCCGATAGTTATTTACATTTTCATTTTCTCCCCTGTTAATTGAAACAAGCAAGAAAAGAGAGAAACAAGCAGAATTTATTACGGTAGGTGGCGGGGCCTGGGGAATGGGAGAAAATATTTTGGTCGATTGTTGTTCGCACCCGGTACCCCCCCCCCCCCAACAATCTTCGCGAGCTCAGAAATTCCATCCTCCTCCTCTCAAGTGAACCCAGGAATTTCACTAGCCACGCCCCACCACATCCCCAAATGTGTAATTATACAGTAACCCCCCCCCCCCCATTCCGCTTTTCTAGAGATGTAAAATTGTATGGTACACGATGTTTACGTTAAGGTAACAGTGGCGATCGACTTCAGTACAAGTGTCCATATTTAAGAGGTTTCTTTACAGTCAAATAGATGAATAGATATGGGATTTGCAAGGAGAAATCAAACAGGTTAATTGCTTTTTATCTCTTCAGGTTGACCTGACGAGGTTATTGCGTTGTCAAGTACTTCCGAGAAGACGACTAAGATCATCTGTGATGAGTATGACATCTCGAAGTAACAGATCAAGAACAAGCTCCTCTAGATCTATTGTATCAAGATTGGCATCAATCTTCAACTCATCTAACACATCAGTACAACAGCCGTCGATTCGCAATAGTGCAATGACAGTTGATATTCGATGTAAAGATCGTGAAACAGATGCCCAAGTATACAAATGTAACGAAGTGGTTGAGAATATCTGAGTCACAATAGTTAATATTCCTTCCTATTTAACCAACCTGTTCGTTTGCCATTTAAGGGAGTTATAATGTATATGTATATGTTTCTGTGTCCGCGACCATGTGTGTGTGTGATATAAATGCTCAAAATACGTAATGTTGTGGCATGTTTTTAAAGTAATATTAAATATTCATTTGATGAGGTTATATTTTTCTGAAATGCTAAGATACCCGTTTTTCAATAGAATGTGATATCACAGTATATAAATGTCGAATTTAGTTCAAAGTAAAACGAATTTATTCCTAACGATGGAAAGATATATGAAAGGATATATTCAACTGAGCAATCCAGTAATATGAATATTATGGTCTGATGAATGAATGATTATTTATGTATAAGCGACACATAAATACATAAATCTACTGTCCTTATGTACATCCATTATTTTAGCAACGAATTTGAATTTCTTAAAGCTTGTAGAAAAAAAAAACATATAAAATATTTTATTTGTTCTTATTTATTTTGTTGTCATTGATGTATTTCAACTCGTGTAAGCATTCAGCACATATAAGTAAAGTATTTTTGAGGGATGTGTCTATTGCATACAGGATAGATAGCCACTGATATTGGCCTCGCGGTACTTCGGAGGGTATATATTTCTTACATTTTTTCGTAATTGTTATATTGTTGTATTTAATGCAGACTACTTTGAAATTTTAAGAGTGGTTTTTACATGTAGTTTGTCATTCCAGAATAACTGTCTAATACGTATATGTTATTTGCCTATTACAGTTCCTTATTTTGCTGCGAGACGTTATATTTTTTCCGTAATAACGGATAGCCGGAGGCGAGCCGTTATACAGGAAAAATGACCTCGTGGAACAGTATTTGGCAAAATAACATACTTATACGTCACCTGCGACTACGAATTCATTTTTCATTTCAAAATAAAATCACTTCCGCGTTATACTGTCGAACGTGGTATCACGCACATATCTGATGATAGCAATGCGGCTGTTTACATCTCAGCCTAAATTTTATCATCCAATAAGAGTGCGCGTTTGCTCAGTAGTATGACGTAATGTTTACGATTTCCATGTTTACAAGGGGACGGACAGTGATCACGTGATACAACAAACAAAAATATGGTTGTTGGTGAAAAATACGCCTGCATATCTGCAGGGCTTTCGATCAATCAGAATGCGAGATTGGTGACAGGTGATGTATAAATCTATTTATCTTCATCTAATCTGAATAATCTATATTTAGAGACTAGATTTGTTAAATTACATTCCTTTCCATGGACGTTTACCTGTTACAACATTATTTCAAAGTTATTTCAAAGTTGTGTTAACCTTTCGTATTGGTATCAAATAAATATTAACTCTATATGTGCAATGATCATTTTGTTAGCAGTCTGGTATGGAAGTGCTACTTTAAGTAGATAAAAGGGACACTACGCATTTCTTATAAAATGTATAGTAGCGAACGACCTAATATTATCTATATTCAAAGTGGTCTCATTCAGCACGTCATATATGTGTGTGTATATATATGTATATATATATATATATATATATATATATATATATATATATATATATATATATATATATATCACCTAAACTAAACAGTATAGAGCGGTATAGAGCACTGTCTTAGCAGATTGATACTCACCGAGTTATATATATATATATATATATATATATCTCTGCTAAGACAGTGCTCTATACCGCAGTGACAGAGCGCAATAGTTTTGGTAGTTCTGGAACTCTTTCTTGGTTGTAACTCGGAGTTTCACGCACAGTGCGATCATCAGACAACTGGTTTCTACTCTCTAGGTGCGCTGCATATATAGTGCAGACAATAGAAATATCATCACTATTGTCTATGTGTTGGTGGGTTGGCTCTGTGTGTGTGAAGGTGTTGGTTGTTATTGTGTGAGGTATTGGTTGCGGACAAGTAGGTGTTGGCGGGTTGTTACATGTCGGGCTTTGATGTTCCGTTAGTTAACGAGTTTAGTTTAGGTGATAGATGCTCTATTGAAGTTGGACAAATAAAACTTATTCACGTGTCAGCATTTAGATATCAACTCAGTTCTTTTGTTTAGTGTGGAATTTTTGTCTGCTTTAATAATGGTTAGTTTTTCGCTTAAACACAGGTTGCATCGTTTTGTTTTACTGGTGTATGCTTGGGCTGTCTTGCTAATGGACCCAATACCTCACACAATAACAACCAACACCTACACACACATAGACAATAGTGATGATATTTCTATTGTCTGCACTCTATATATACAGCGCACCTAGAGAGTAGAAACCAGTTGTCTGGTGATCGCGCTATGCGTGAAACTCCGAGTTACAACCAAGAAAGAGTTCCAGAACTACCAAAACTATATATATATATATATATATATATGTACTCTAACACTAACCTCGTATTGGACTTATTAATTCTGACCCACCATTGTATATAATTATTTTATAAGTATGGTCCATCGATTAGAATGGCATTTGTATTAAAGAGGACACGAGATGCAACCATTCCAGGGCGCTTTTAGAATTCTTGTAGTAGAACATCCTGTCACGTGTTCATTTTGAATATTATATTCCCAAGTGATAAGAACTACAAGGATTCTCAATACAGTCTGACAATGTCAATTAACTCGACCACTGTATTAGTTTGATCCTTATATCATTAATCGTGTTCATCCTTGTGTTGGCGGGCAATTTATCCATCTGGCTTTGGATACGAACTACTATAATAATATAATAATAATAATAATAATAAACATTTATATAGCGCCATATATCCACGACAGTGCTCAAAGGCGCTTCACATTTATAAATAAATCAAAAGGTACTGCAATTACAAGTATGGCTGTAAAAAAAATTTAAAAAAATAGTACAGTTAAAAAATGGCAACGTTGTCATGATTTAAAATGATTTAAAGAGGTTTCGACTAAATCTAAATAAATGATTGGTAAGAGTAATTCAGTTTAGCTTACACACTGTAAATCTGGGTGAAAAGGTGAGTTTTCAACTTGCGCTTGAAAGTGTCAATTTCTGTGCATTGTCTGATGTGACATGGGAGATTGCTCCAAAGCTTCGGTGCAGCGTACTAACAAGGTGGAATATACTTAGCCTACAGGCAACATTGAAAAGTTGAAATGCAAGTGTTGAAATATAACCCTTAGCCCCAAGGTCGTGCTTCGGCACATAGTCAAAGAATCCCCTTACAATAATTGACGCACGGATTTGTTCCATCAACACGTAAATAACTTCCACCAATGACCGATAGACTTGGATGACGAAGTTCAGAATGCAAAGTGATGCATGTATTATACCGTGCATTACCCTTATAACATAAATCATATCTTACGTTTGTTTTCTACATTCCAAAGTTGGCTGCTTATATCAGTGAAACAACTAGTTCTTCTCTGTATATTTTCTACTTCTCTTTAATCTTGTTTAATGATACCATACACTTTATCGAAACGCCCCCAACCACTCACCAACCACCCCCTCCCACACTGTCACTCCGCAAAATAACATGCACAGAGCTAGAGATGGTAGAGAACAGTCGACAGGTATATGAACTAGACTAGGCAGTGATATATGATCTATGTGTACAACATAGACAGTTGTCCTTGAAATTTGAGGATCATTACAGATATAAAAGAGTTGCCAACTTTAGCAGTTCCCGTCATGTCATCGGGATAGACAGTACACTGCCACACGCTCGACCATTCAGCGTCACGAAATATCATGAATATTCATGAGCACAGTTCACCGCCATTCTTCCCCAAGTCTTCGGAACTTGTCGGCAGAAGTTTCACCATTTGTTTAAAAGATTCGTTAGTTTTCGGATGTAAACATGCCACACGTGCCACTTTTACGACGTACGAAGAAAGATGACAACTGCTGTGTATTCAATCCAGTGGCGATCGAACATCAAGGACAGTCACGTGACAGAACTTCCAGTCAACATGATTCCAATGTATCCCAGCAGAATTCAATGTAGAATACACTAATGGGTAGTGTTTGGTAGGGGTTGGTTTCTGGTAATGGATACCATCCAGATAGGTAGAATTCACAATGCTGGATTCCACACAACTGAGCTGAATTCTACATGCTTTGAATGGGTGAAATGGTTTAGCTGATGGTGTTTGGAGGGATTTAGTAGACTTGGCAGTAAAGCTGTTGCCCAAATCTATTTTATAGATTATTTATTGCAATCCAGCCCAGCAGAAACCATTTCAGTACAAGTGGGTGTGGATACAATACAAATGTATATATTGATTTGCAAAGATACTATTTTTTCTTGGAAAACATCACAGTCTCATTCTGTAACTGTTCTTGTAATCATTCACCATGTACATCAGTCATCAGTTAATATTAAACACACAAGAAGGGTGGAATGAATATTCACATTTTCTGTATTTCCATTATAAAAACAATATACAAATTAAATATTGAAAAGAAACTCATAAAACAGTCCCAAAAGAGCTCATCTTGATACGATAAAAGGGTGAATGCAAATACTAAATTTAATTTGTCAATTTGACAATCAAATTGCTAGTTTCAGTATACACAAGGCAAATGTGAACAATAATTTAAGACCGACCGGCTAATCATGTGGTTTACTTACAACTCAACGGAGTAATGAAATACAGGACATACTGATGAAATGGGTAAAAAACTAATCAGTAACCTACACTGCGTACACTTCTATCTTCTGTAGTATGGCCACCATGTATCGCGTCACAAATCTGTATAGCAGATATCAGTGTAATGTGATACATTCCTCTATCCTTGTAAGTTCAGTTTTGAAGCACGTTTCAAGGGCAAATAACGAATGTATTTCAACACTGCCGGCCTGTGCCTACACAAAGCAAGCGTAACAAACATGCCACTCTGTTCAAAGACATGTATCGGCTGTTGTTGAAATTGCACTTTCCGTGAGAAAAAAGTTATTTCCACTTTTATCTTTCGTGAGGAAAGGCCACGTTTTAGTAATGTCTGTGTGTCTCTGTATGTGTGTAGGTGTCCATCTGTGTGTGTGTGTGTGTGTGTGTGTGTGTGTGTTCGTGTTTTCGCAAAAACGACTGGATCAATTCCAAACAAACTTTGGTAAACTTATTTTGCAGAGTTATGACAAGGATTGTTGTTTGGAGTTGGCTATCATCCTTTGAATATTAATGATGTATTTGCATAAATGACAACTTTCGGTAATTATGTAACATCTCAATAATGCATTCTTTTAATTTTCATACATGCGTGGTGGTGTTGGTTTTAACCCTAATTTGCCTATTTAATGATTTTCAGTAATAAGAACACTACAAAATGGTACAAACATCAACCATAACAATGTGCACATGTCCTAAAAATCTTGTCGATACAACTGTCACTTTTAATTAATCATTGGTATAATTAATAATTTCCAGTACTATATATCTTGACAATGCAAGCTTCAAATTTCATATAATTCGGTACATCAGTTGATATTGGTAAAGTGCAAGTGTTTGATATAGTTTGCTGATGATTTTTGAATTATATTGTCATTTGCATAATCAATGACTTTTGTTAATTAGTCTAAATATTAAAAATACACACATATTATAAATTATATAAATTGGTACATGCACTGATGATAACAAGTCCTAACAGAAGACACAGAATCACCCTCCTCCCTCCCAGTTTTTTACTGACACGACCCCTTATGACGTCCAGATTAATACCTCTGTAGTCACATGAATACACACTACAAAGTCATAAATAATCTCAGACAACCATTACAATTTATTGGTGTATGACGTGGAAGACTACGTGGGAACGCATGAAAATCCCCGAAGATGGTAACATTTTATTATACTACAACTCACTGAAATCCATTACATATTAAGTTCAACTTTAAATTATTAGCCGTTACCACGCAATAGGATATTTGGGCAATAAGTAAATTATTAATCGGCGCTGTACGCCCGAGCCATCAAAATGACAGCATTCGCTGGGAATGGTGTGTAGGGCTAGATATGGCTTGTTGCAATTGGTATATCTGAAAATTGATTATATGTTGATTATATGATTATTGTTCAAGCTTAAGCTTACGACTGAATAAGGTATTAAAGCACATTGCCAATATAAAAGGAAACATCAACAACACTTAATTTCATCAATCAACATTGCAATAAAATATCATATATATTTGGTCATAAAAGGAAATTTGCTGTAATTCTATTAATCCGCACCTTGCTATTAGCCACAAAGTAATCCAAAATTTAAAATATCCGGATTAGACAAATTATTAGCGAATAGATCTAGACTCGTGGAATTAATTAGTAAACTTGTTTGGTCAATCTATCTTCAGCCAAAAGACACATGACAACAACTGTAGGCACAATTGAAGGAAACTAAGTGCAGCTAAAATGTGTTCTGAATGTTTTAAGGTTAAGAGAAAAATAACAGTCGAGAATATCACCTATCGGGATGAATGTTTACCTAGATGGAGATAACTTTCTCGATCTATTCAGGATAACTGTTTAGTCCTAAGAAGGGAGTAAAAAGGGTGACATATCATATGGGACATATGGACGTCACTTAATTCACGACCTGTAATTGTGCGAATTTGACCGAATGGCGGCCATATTTGTGGTCAAAAATGGAGACGAATGGGTCACAAAGAAGTGAAGGGGAAAATTGTGCTAAGATATTGGAGATAATGTGAAATGGATGTGTTGGCCTTGGTTCTGACATTTATATTGTCACTAGTGTGCCCGCCAAGCCTTTGTGAATTCTAGCCTTCAGCTCTGCCTATTGGGTCCAAACATGCTAATCAACTAATGTAGTGTCTTCACACACATTTAGAATGGCGTTTGTAGTGGGAAACATACATTGCCTTTAAAATCATCAATGTGGCGGCAGTAGTGCTTTCTAAACGAAATAAAGCAATATATTACAGGGCTTGATTACACATGGTACTCCACGCGTAATTGCTGAAGGCACTCTTATGCATACCCAGGAAGTTGAAATGATATCTATCTTTGTTCAATTATTGATGTGAAATTGAACACTGATACCGTTCAGATGAAGGCTCAGAGACATTTATATATTTTTGGGAAAATTTTTAATCAGTTTTCTTGAGGTTGACCGACAGATCTTATCCCTATTCTAAAAAGAACGTTTCCCTTGTACTTGCTCATGTTGGGATAACGTTAAATATTGCTTGGCAGTTATTAATTGGATACGAGTTCCATTGATGAAGTAATATTGTACATTTCAACAAAATGAATGTTCATACATACTAGCAGAGAAAGGCAGTAGTCAGATATTAGCACTTTTTTCATTCTCAATTTATTTAGTAAAGTTTACAAAGTTGACACAATAATCATACAGGATATGATAGCGTCGAATACTTCCACTGAGAAATAATACTATTACAAAATTAGCCATTTAGCTATATGTGAGACAGGTGACCTTGAGGGGCGTATAAACAATCAAATTTATTATTTAGACATTTGATATGACCACTTTTATCTTCGGTACATTATAAAACATATAAATAAAAATAAACAAGTCCTATCAAGAAAACATTAACTATGTCAGTGTTCCATTTAAACGGCAACATTGATCTAATGCATTAAACGGCTGCTGTGTATTTTACATTTGCATGCAGGCGTTCGAGATATATTGTTCCGTCTACGAACGTAATTCTGAGATTTAATGTAAAGAGAACTGCAGTGTTACATTGACTAGTTTCGTTCCATTGAACAATGTATACATCATTCTGTAATATAGTAACATGAGACAATACTATCGTGGGGCTACTATACACAGTTGTTTGCAGATCAAAATTTCAATTATATACCATATCCTCAGAATCCCAACGGTATAACACCTTGGCCCAAAAACATTGCGGTTATCCTATTACCCAGTGTTGGACTCGGTATTGGACTCTCATCCTTAAGGGAAAAAACAAGCTACGTTTTACCATAGGGAAAACAGGTACCTATCACTTTCAAGCAATAAAAACGCTAGGAAAGTTAACAAACTGCAAAACTCATAAATATATCATTTCCGGGGGTATTATTTAAAATACTACCGAAGACGTTTGTTGTATGCTTGTCATCAGGGAACGAAAGACAGAAGTAAACTCTATTGGGAAAACATCATAATACTTGATGGGATGGAATTTGGCAAGAAATGAAGGCTGTCATTCCTAGTTATTTTATGCGTCAGTGTAGAATGCTTCTCGAGGACAAATCCCCTTAAAAATCTAAGTTCTTGTATTAAAATCGCTCCAAACTTTTCCGTGTGATAGCATGTTCCTGGTCCACTTGACATAATAAAATAAATGCCAGGAAAACCCATCTTCTTTTTCAAGGAAATCGACAATCGTTTATTTTCCCGTTCAGTTAACAGTTGGCGGCCATATTGGATTCTAAACCAGTTTCACCTCTACTTGATAAAAGTGTGTGGAGATTATTGACCCTTTATGTTTTTCTGTATTCGAAGTGAAAAGGAGTTTCAGTTTTGTATTAAAGTACGAGAGATAAAGTTTGTTTATTTCAGCTCACCGCATACGACGTGAATTAATGCATTTGGCTGATACAACAAAATAACTTTTGAAGCACATATTTGGAAAATATCAGATTGTGTAAGTTGTCCATGTCTAAAATTCTATGAAGATTACTTTCAAACCTGTTCCAGACGCATCACTTTTTGTCCCCAATCGCAACAGAATTGAAGCATTCATTATAGCCGCATTATTGAAACTTAAGTCCAAGTTCCTTATGCACAAGAAAAAACTGACAATGAGGAACAATTCCATCCATCTTATCAACCAGTTCGGTTTTCGAATCTGGATGTTAATGACATCTTCAAGATTAAGCTTTAATCTCAAGTGCACTATCTAGAATGTCTCGTAATGGTGATATCACTGTAATCCTACCTTGCAGTAAAAAATATATCTTACAAGATCTGTAAAGTAACGAATAAGAATAAGAATCAGACATAACGACGACAGTTACAATAGTCTCAGAGGTCAATGTCAGCGATTAGAGGAACTCACCATGTTTAAAGCGATCATGTATGGATGAGCATGTGTTACAACGGGAGAAAGTAAGCTGTGTAGGAACAGAAGTCAAAACGGATACAATTGCTGTTCATGTCTGTCTCTTGCAGCGAGTGATTCATATACATTGATTGTAACATAATTGCTGCTCATGTCTGTTTCTTGCATAGGATGATTTATATACATTTTAATACCATTGTTGCATGTGTGTGTGCATGATCTAGTCTACACACGGGTGGAATGTACAATCATTGTGCATATTTTTATTTTGTCTGACAAGGACGAGCAGTCTTTCATGCTGTCCTTGCTTAGTAAATCACCCTCTGCAAGAGACAGACACTAGCAACAATTGCTGTATTTGATCTTCGTTTTCAATCTATAAAAATGCTTTACAAATCGGAGGTTTTCAACTTCTAAAAAACAGAATGCACTAAATCCATATGTTTTTATTCAATAATTTCAATAATTGAACAATGTGTAAAAGATGATGTTATTTAATGTAAATAAACTTGGTAAACACAGGTCACTACATCATGTTCAGTCTGTGTATATATCTGTCTTTTCCCCGTATATTACAATAAAGACATGCATAAATAGTTTCATTGTTAGTCTTGTGTTTGTATGTGATTACATGTATTTACCCTGTTTGTTTACAAATCACTTTCTATACATACATACATACATACATACATACATACATACATACATACATACATACAATAACAAACTATGTCCACAAGTGTGAACATTTTGTAGTGTATTGAGTTGCGATCATGGACCGTGCATTTTTTTCACATTGTTTTTTGCAAGTAAAAACACGGTAAAGTTGTTTTCTAAATCAAATTGTGAAATATAGACATATATACATTCATCCGGTAGTCGTATCTGCACTAAGCTGGTAGCATTTAAAAATGAATGTGCAATACCTGTAAAGCCCTGTATCACCCACAAATATAATATTAAGCATATAAATGATACAGCCCAGAAAGGTCTGGCATAAATTACCAAATTTGGTTCAGGAGTAGGTGAAATATTTACCAGATGTGAACTCAATACCCCCTATGACCCTTGATTATTTCCGTAACATTTAATTTGTAAATTTGTAAATTATGCAAGTGACTTATTAAAATCAAAACCACGTCATCCGGCCATAAAGAACACAAGCAATTTGTTATCATCAGTGTATATACTAACAAGCTTTATAGGCCACATCATTTGTTATCATTAATGAATGTACGAAATTACTTGAAATTAATTTGAAGCTTGCAATTGTAAGATAATGCCTATTATGCCAGGATGTCAGCTTCTTCTTATAGAAAGGGTTACAATTACCTTTCAGCACGTTGTACTTCATCTATTAGAAGACTGGACAAAAAGCCCTCAGAGAAAAGAGTCACACTGGTTCAATTCTGATGGATTTAAGCAAAGCCTATTATAATTTACCACACAAGTTGAAAATTGAGAGCTTATGGTATGTACTCAAACGGGTACACTATAATATGGTCATATTAGACACAGTATGACAAAGTCTCTGGCCATGTCTGTGATTCAACTGGAAGTGGCAAAAGGGGTTGCACAGAAATCTGTTTTTGTATCCAGCTCTGTTAAATTATTATGAATGACCTTCATATGGAAATTTCAGAGATTTCAATACAATTAGGCTAGATGATAATACTCGGTAAGCCATTGATAAGATATCAATGGTTCGATGGAGGATAGACAAATACACTTTTTAATTAGGCCTGAGTGCCCCCCCCCCACTCAATTTAAACAAATTATAATTGTAGTATGTAATGCTGTGAATGCAAAGATAGTGTGTAGGGAGAAAATATTGTTTTGTTGACACTTACCTGACAACAATCTAAACAGGTTTTTTTTACAGAACGTGCGAATATTAATCAGCATAACGACCTCAAAAAGTGTGTGTAAGGAGGAAAAAAAGAAGTATGTCGATATGCAGTTCAGAAATATAACAAGAAGAGTTTTTAGAAGTGGTTCTGTTTCTTTTCGAGGATTATCAGCAGTCAGTGATGTCAAGTCCAGAAATTTCCTCTTTTTCTCAGAATTTAGTTTCTTTTGTTTGTGTTTCCTCAGTTGGTAGTTGGTTCGTTAAGGTCAACTTGACTAGTTCCTAAAAAAGAGTCTCAGTCAAGTACAGATTGTTTATATTAACAAAAACAATTAAGAGGCCATTTTGAACAATTAGTATTGGTAACCATTCCATAACGTTTTGGCTTAAGTATATTTCAATCTTTTAAGTAATTATACCTCGCCTGGTTTCCTAAGGCCACATGTAAAGAGTTAATCTATGGAAAGTACATTGATTTCCATGAGGGTTTTTGCACAGGTAATTATGTCAGTAAAAGAAAGGTCCTGCAATTTTCCCTGATCGTTCGTCAATCAATTGCAAATTATTGAAAACTTGTTCCCATGATAGACTTTCCTCATCCGTACAGTGGAGGTGAAACTGAATGTAATTAGGTTAAGGTGAGGTTTGGCTCTTTGTGACTAATTATAATTAGTGCTCTATTTCTACAAAACCGATCATTTATGACAGTTTTAACCTGTCGAAACACAGAACCATCTGTTTCAAAAGTCCAGCTGTTTTCTCCTGCCACGTGTAAAATAAATAACTTTGCCATTTAATTTCAATGCACTAATTTGTGCGGGCGGAGACATCGTTTGACGTCATGGAATTTGACCTTGTTCCTACTATGTATATTATTGCCATGGATTTAGAGTGAAAAATCTTCCATTTCTCGATTTGACGGCATTTTGAAACATTTGTGTTATAGGGGTACAAAACACCATTATATGTATATCGTATTTTTCGGATGAAATTAAATGGTTCAATATCCCACCCCACCTACACGGATTAAGTTTGTACCTTACTTTTAACTATTGATCTCGCCCCTAACACAAAGATAGACGTGTTAGATAATTACATTGATAGACTGTCAACAGTCGTCTTCACTGTTTTGTAATTTATCTTTAATACTACTGTCGTATATGGTGTGCGTTGGACATTCCATTAAATTTTAGATGTTCGAATCGAATCCCAGCTCGGGTGAGTAACGCGCGTTCTGTATCATGTTTAGAACAGAGAATGTGCATTGTACATGCTCATTATTATATCCCTATATATGTGTACATAATTGGTGAGAAATAGATAAATACTTAGTATTTCAGAAGGATTTTAGAAATATGACAAAATATGCAGAGGAATTCACAAATGTTATCACGTGGTTCCGTGTCAACGTTATGGGTGCCGATTCTTCTGAGTGAATATTGACAATAATTTAGAATTCATTACAATATAGACATTTTATGCAAGAAGGCTGCAGTTTAAAATACTCCAGAGACTTAGCAGGTAAATATCTAGATTGATGAGGATTGTGCAGGGTCGTACACTAGTGCTGCTTTCTTGGATGGAATTCTTGTCATATTGGCGATAGACTGAGGCTGGAGCATGTTCAGTACTGGGGTTCAAATTTGCTAACACCGATTCTAGTCTAGGCACTTTTTCTTACCTTATGACAATCAAGGAAGCGTTCGTTTATAGTTCAGATCATCAAATTATTACATTCAATTTTAGAATAGGTGGGGTAGGTAGATTTTGTATTTTTTTTTTTTTTTAAATGTTTTTATATATATATATATATGAGTGTCTAGCTCAAGAAGTTATGTTTTCCGGGTTTTTCCATATGGTCTCTGTGTTATTGGTTTCTTCTCATGAGATGTACAGCCATTACAGATTGGAAGAACAGTTTTATATTGTCTTTTTCAGTTGATATCAGTTTCCGCATCCACTATTTCCTGCGAGACTTTACGATTTTCGCGATTTTATTTTTTTTTCTCGAATATGTAAAAACAAAGTTTAGGGTCGCCATGAAAAACCAGGTGGGGTCGGGTAACCGGAACCAAACAACTTTTTTATTAGGCCTTAACAGCTTGAAATGCGTCATGGCATGTGCTTCGTGTAAATAATGGATTATCGGGTAAGCTTTTAACCTGAGGCTTATAGAGTGGAAAATGGGGGTCATTGTTTTCGTATTAACTATTATACGCGCATTTGTGGATTACAGCAACAACATTCAGCAAATAGATATGTGCCAGAACTAGTTTCGTGACCTTTCAGAGAATGTCTTTTATTTTATTTTATCAGAACATTTCAACAGTGTGTAAGTGCGAAAAATGCTCGCAGACAAACAACACATTAAAAATAAACGAAGTTCATTGGCGTGTCCCAGTATTGGCTGTCAGCATGATAGATTTAAACCTTCCAAAACAATTTCACAATTTTGTTGGTTCTGTTAGAGAATGAAAAACCCGAGGGCATACCGTATTTTTTCACTTATCTATCATGTTATTTAACTTTTGTCGAATATTAACAATTTTGAGGAACGTGATCTCATACAAATTGTACAAAATTTATTTTTCTTCGCGCATACGTCATATAATATGCTTATATTAGTCTGTACCTTACTGCTGGATATGTGACTCTCTACGCTAATTTTTCAGGGGAGCGGCGATTTTTTAATCGTATGTAAAGGTTGTTGCTATGCCGGAGATTGACCTGGACCATGTTGTCTTAGTGATAATCAACACTTTAGTTGAGTAGAATAAATGGTCAGCCATGTCGTTCTGGGGCGTTTATGTTAGATGTTAATAGAATAACAATATCTTTATCATTAGTAGTATACGTGCTTAAGTAAGAATTGAAACAAATTCTATTCACATTTGAATCTGTGATTTTTTTGTCGTAGCATTTTTCAAAAAGAAAGCCCCGCCACCACCACCACCACCACCATAAACACACCCTTTCCCCGGTCAACACCCAATGATTGCAAAGTTCCTTGAACCATTTGTTTCGGGTTCAACTTGAAGTGCTGGGAATGAATTAACATGTTTCGAAAGATAAAATGCAAATGAGGAATTGTCGTATAAAAAGGAAAGAGTTCTGACACTGATGCTTAGGGATATAAATGTTAGTTAGAAGTGAAAAATCCGCAAAGCAAGTTATTGTCTTTGAACAGAAAATATGGAGTATATACGATGGTCGTTTTACGTCACGACAACCTTGTGTGTACGTCACTGATTTTGCGTTCCAAATTTCCATTATTTTCCCAATTATTCATAAATTAGGACTTAGGAGTTATAATTACAAAGAAAAATATGCACAGTCATGTTAACAACCATGTCTCATTTAATTGCCACGTAACAGTTTCTCAGAAACAAACCTTAAAATGTTTCCTAATAAAAATTGTGTGGTTCCGATTACGCTCAATTTTAGAAAAGGTGGGGTATGTGTTATTGGTTTCTTCTCATCAGATGTACAGCCGTTACAGATTGGAAGAACCGTTTTATACGTATTTTAGCTGTCGGTGGAATCCCTACTATGTAACCAACCGTTCTAACAATGGCATGAGAGTATATTGCCATGTCAAAGAAGGCATGCATTGATGGTAACATTATACTAGAGCAGTTTAAATGGGGTTTTATGTCAGTATTTTCAATTGTGTATTTTAGCGTTGCAGCGCAACTGTATTGTTTGAGGCATTTTTTTAATTTTACCCACATGCCTATCCATCAAAGGCCTCCTACCTAATAGTATGCAATATACACCATTATTTTACAGTTGCCATGGGTGTGTCTTTGTTGCTGGGTGACTATGTTACTCTAGGAAGTAAAGGTATTTTCATAAACTTTGAGTGTTGGGGCCATGTCTTGATTTCATACCACATAATTGTCGTCCGGTTCCACGAAACACCAATTTGATTACTCCATCAGTGATATACCATGAGGCTAAGCAGATATGAATGTATATTGGATTTACATTGAAGATTCATGACAACTACGAGCTTATTACTGTCACATAAAGTGTCATACATATTTAGTGTATATAGAATATAGGAATAGTCTCCCTACTGATGACATTTACAGAGAGGTATGAACCGAATTATCTGCTACCATCGATCGCCCTTGGAACATTACGTCGGCGATGCAGCAAGCCAATTTGTCATCAGGTCCACTTCGGATAAATGTAGACACACGCTGGCTATGAGGCACGGTACTGCAATATATTCTGACACAAAAATCAAGTCCAGCATTAGAACATATATATCATAAACTTTACCACTATAGAAAATAACCATATACGCTTATTGTGTCTCCACTTCAGCAAATGCTAATGACTCATTCTTGAAATGCCAGTACACCTAGATTCACGTCACATCATGTAGAATCGAAGGCGTAATACAAGAACAGTAACTTCAACTGACATTAAACCCTATTGCAAAGTCCAATGTATTATTATTATTATATACTTTATTGTCACGCTTAATTTACATGAAATTCGATGTACATTGGCAGGGGGAAAGGGAAGAACACACAGAGACTATTTCAACTTACTTTACCTACATACATATATACATAAACACACGTCAGGCTGCTACTGATTCAATAGATGGATTGACCTTGGTACAAAACTGTGCTTAAATCTATTTGTGCGAGAACGTGGAACCCTAAGGCGACGACCACCACTTGGAAGATATTCATACTCTGTATAAAGTGGATGATTAGGATCTTTCATTATTTTATCCGCCATCTTAATAACTTTATCTTTGTACACCACAGAGTTCTGAACAGGTTCATCATGGCTGTCATCAAGTAACTTTTTACAGATCTTTCTACGGTTGCACTATAATGCTAAAAAACAACCTACACCCCTGGTGATGGTATACTCTTTGAATGTGACTCGTGACTCCTGTTCCCACTTGCTTAAGCTCGTGCGTACAGGTTACCACCTGGTCAAACCCTTAGGTTAGATGAACCCCATGGAGTGAATATATTCCTTGTACGTATATCCATAATGTATTTCCTGTTCTCAATACATTCTCTACATGTCTACGCTTCCGCTGTTGCAGAATGTGAAATAGTGCCGTAAAGGGTCTGGAATGGAAGTTTATTTACCTGGTAGGCAAATAGTATCGTTTGTTTTTGAAAGCCAATGTCATAAACAACGACGGTAGCCTGCATCCCATGGTGTACATCCCCGCAAGACATTATCAATCTTCGTAAACAAATATACAACTTACAGTAAGAGTATCATATCTGTCAACGTTTGATGCATTCTGCCGGATGTACAAGTAGGGAATGAGGTTTTTTTCTGCGGCAATAGTGGTAGCGATTATAAGCTTTCACTGCTGCAATTGAAATTTTGATGAAGTTTTTGTGTTTTTAAATCACCGTATTTCTGCATTGCAGTGGTCATCTTCTATCATAAACGTGTTTATCTGTAAATTAGCATGTCTTATGTCTATTGTTATAATTTAGTTATATACACATACATATCCAGACAACGAACCTTTCCAGCTTTCAGGACTTTCAATCTAGTTTATACATGTTTTCATTTCTTATAAAATCATTTATTTATTGTAAATATTTGCTTTTTGACCAATCCTGTCATGTAAGAATATCACGTTCTTTATATGATGGGTTGTGGCCCTTTACCGAAATAAGTTATTTGCATTATTACAAATCAAGACACAGACAGACAGACAGACAGACAGACAGACAGACAGACAGACAGACAAGCATACATACATACATACATACATACATACATACATACATACATACATACATACATACACGCACGCACGCACGCACGCACGCACGCACACACACACACACACACACACACATACATACATACATACATACATACATACATACATACATACATACATACATACATACATACATACATACAAATCAAGTGTGCAGTTATTTTGACAAATATGAAACTGAATGTCTTAGGGTTCCATTTTTAGGAGTGATTACACATGACGCAATATGCAATGCATGAATTGTTATTGGGATTTAAAACTTTAAAGTACATGCCGGCGATACTGCTTTACTAATATTCTTTTTAATATCATCATTTCTACTTGTCAGAAAACTGGTGCCATGGATATTGTCAACAAGGTAACTAATTGCTGTTAGCAAATATAGTCTTGAAAATAGCATATGTTCTTTAATATCATCCTTTCTACTTGAAAATTGCATTATCAAACTGATTCCACTGACCGGCCGCACTTTACTATTAAACAATAGTCGACATATGGTCATTGCTTTGCTTCATGTCCGTCGCGCTAATAACCAATTAACGGCCATATTTGTCATAGCAAAGTCTGAATATGAATTACTAAAGGTGAAATATTCAGGGTATATGTTAGACCAAGACTTGCTTTTGGCAGCCTTAGCATTGTGTTTAGCCAATTAGATTCAAGCTGCACAAGTACTGCCTACACAAAAATTCTCTGTGGTGGTAGTCTTGGGAATTAACAATGTCTTTAAAAATCTTTCAATATGGTGGTAACACAAGATATCAAGTCCTTTTATTTGGCGATGGGATCAGGTCCTGACCATTGGTTCCTTGCCATTGATTTTCATGTCTGACAGTACTTTAACCCCACGTATATTGACATATTCGAACGGAGAGTTTCATATTTTAAAGTAAATTTGATCTAAAACAACTTAGAAGCTCACGTGTGCACAAAAGAATGAAATGTTTTCACATTTGATCTGCGTTTTAAACTGTCACGGCCGTATCTCAATAATACACACTGCGTGAATATCAGATAACTGCAGCCTCCTAGTGTGCTTTCCCACCTAACTGTATTATTTTCACTCTTGGAGATTAATCTGGCTATATTTGTTCTAAATGGGCTTAATTATCTGTGCACCAAGCGTGTCATAGTGTACAGTAATCAAGTGTATATTCAACCAGGGTTAATCTAAATGCTTCCCGTACTTGGGCAAACCCATAGATTTGTAGGCCTACACATATTGTTGGAATGCAAAATTCTGAACTATAGCTATTTATACATGATGAACCACTTAATTAGAAATGTATGAAGCTTGAAGCTCACATAGTTAACATAATGCCAAATTATCAAAAAATCAATAATTGTGGAAATAAGCCATTTAGCTTATAAGTTATATCATCTAGCTTTAAATGGCGCATGCATGCACGTCTCTACCATAAATGCATGTACTGAATTATTTGAAATTTAAAGTTTGCATTCTAAAGATATTGCCCAATTATCATTACACATCACAATTAAAAAACTACATAAGCAACTACATCAAACACGTATGATTTGTTATGGTTGATGGAAGTATCACGTTTGGATTCTTAAGATATAACCTAATTGCCGAAAATCCTTAATTATGCAAATTACCAATAAAAATTAAACATATTAAATTAAATAATTCAAATTATTCATAAAAAATAAATGTGCATATTCTTATTGTTGACATACTTACTAAATTATACGAAACTTTAAGTTTGCATTCTTAAGATAAAGCCTAATTACCGAAAATAAATAATATGCAAATTACTCATTAAAACTAAAAAACTATGCTTACAGGTTTTTTGGATGCTTTGTTATGGTTGATGTATGTGCTGAATTATATGGAATGTGAAGCGTGCATTCATAAGATACAGCCTAATTACCAAAAATAATTAATTATGCAAATTATTCATTAAATTAAAATTGTAATGGTTCAAGAAATAGACTCAGTCCAACTACGACAATTTAAGTTAAAAGATGTGGGTGGGAGTACATCTAAATGTTGGCAAAGTATGTATGCAGTCTTAAGATATTGTTTAATTAATTGATTTAATTGCAAATTTCCCTAATTAACATGAACAGATCTCGCTCAAAAAAATAAGTAGGTCTAGCTATTACCCCAAACATTATTTGTACCAAATTTCATTATAGTTGAACCTGCCGTTTTTAAGAAAATGATGACACAGACAGACAGACAGACAGACAGACAGACAGACACAGACACACCCCACACACCCCACACACACACACACACAAACGGACAGACAGACAGACAGACAGACACACACACACACACACACACACACATCCCCCTTTTAATACCTCCCGTACTCTTACGGGAGGTAAAAATGGGCCCGAAGCACCCGTTGTCAATCAATCAATCAGCAAAGTTTATATTTTCGCCAAAATCCAAAAACATTGTTTTGCTCTATGACACTCAATGGCTAAACCACAGTGTATGCTTTAGAGAATAAGTGCGTTTTCAGTTTTCTTTTGAAAGTTTCCAAGTTTGGAGATTCTCTGAAGTTGTAGCTACTTCATTTTATTTTTTATTTTGGTGACGGTATACACCTTTATTTGGCAGCAAACGTCATTAAAATGCATACTGGCCTATGGTGCACACTTTTTTTCAAAATTGCTTATTAATATGGTATTTCTTGATATTTTTTTGACCATTAAATTGGAACTTATGCATTTCTACTAAAACATATTTTACAAGGCTAATATTGTTTGTTATCTGTAATCTGCAATTGTATTAATCGACGTTATCATTAATATCTGACAACATCGACTGCTTCGAATTAGTAAACTGATATCGCAAATCCAAACTGCAATTCATTTTACTAGTCTTCACTACTTTAAATCAGATACTGGTTTTGTAACTTAAGTCTCAAAACCCCTAGGCCTGTCAGTGGCGACAGCAAGGCTAGGTTACACACACGACATTTTATCATATATATCGCATAACAGCCAGCGCGAAAGTGAGCAAGCAATGGAAATTGGTGCGAGAACAATCATTGATAAGAAATATCAATTTGCCTGGACAGAATCAAACTGTTGTTTCAACTTGGTAGATGTTTTGTCATAACAGTGTATGTGCAAGACAGTCAAAGTTTTCAGTTCAATTTACCGAATTATTCCAGTTTTAGCAGTGTACGATAATTGAGTCATAAACTTATGTGTGTGTGGTTGATTGAAATCGCAATTTGCCTGTATGAAATAAGTACATACAACACGAATAAGATTGTATATTTTACCACAAACACGGAAGTTTCAATACGTTACAAGAAGACGAATATGGATTTTCATACCTTGTACTGGTTGCTCCATGCCAAGACAACACCCATCCACGTCATTCATCCTGTAAAGCTCGAATTCAGTCAGAACGTTGCAAATCACAATAACCTTTCTAGCTAGGTTTTCATACATTATGACGCCATTAAATAACTTTTATTTCTAACTAAACCGTGGTTTTACTTCTTTTCCTCTTTATGTCGAAGAGTGGACTTGGTTATTACAACGTCTTGAGGAAAATTCACTAACTAAATATAATGCTGTGTGTTCAGCATGTACGACAGTAAATAGACAAGGGCGAAGCTCATGGGAATGGTTCAAAGAGAGACTTTATTCCTAGGTATATCCAACGAGTGCGTTACCTTTTATCTGTTCATTCGAATTCATCCTGGTGGATACATGTAAATCCGTAGAGTTCTGTTTGCAAAGGAATAAATGCCTCATAATGTGTCGTGTTATCGGATTGATGTTCAATTGATGTCAACGTAAATACGAGTATGAACTACTGTAAATCTTCTTGAACCCCAAACTTCCCCAAGGGAGATTTCGTAGCCTTGTTCTGAGAGCAAACACGAGAACCATGACTACACGGTGAATAGAACGTGCTTTTAGTGGCAACATTTGAAATGTCAACGGTAGAAGAAAGGACTTTCGGACTTCGTGTTCTTGGAGTTTTATACCGTAAGGGAAGGTATGGTGATGTCCGTGTGTGTGTGTATAGAGAGAGAGAGAGAGAGAGAGAGAGAGAGAGAGAGAGAGAGAGAGAGAGAGAGAGAGAGAGAGAGAGAGAGAGAGAGAGAGAGAGAGAGAGAGAGAGAGAGAGAGAGAGAGAGAGAGAGAGAGAGAGAGAGTTTCATTCTTCTTTCGCCAAGTAGAGTGCTCGATCACCTTGGAGAGCTATCATACATAAAAATGAAAAAAGACGAGTCTGATATTACATTGTAGATTTACACTATGGACCGTTTCACCAGAGGGATCATCGGGTGTAATAGTAGGGTTTAATAGTAGTCGTTGGCTTTACATTCTGCTTTATGTACATAACTTATGTGTGTTCACTGATGGCTATGTGTACACACAAAAAAATGAAAACAAATGTTACATATTATTAAGTAAGAACTTGTTAGCGTGCCGGCATTTACTGATTAATTCAGTTCTGCTGTTCAAGGTCGTTGATTTGTCGGCAGTTGTAATCAAATATTTTTCCCAGAGACATATAGTTGACATCGTTTGGTAACATTTGAGTATGAGGAAGCCTGCCGAATTTGCACTATAATAATGTTTTCCGTTCTTCCATGAATTTACGTTGTTTAACATTTAACACTAGGGGTCTTCGTAATTTAAGTAAGCGCAGAAAATTGTGTAAATGGTTAACTGTAAAAAAATATAATGTAGTTTTTCTTCAGGAGACACATAGTTGTAATGCGGACATCGACTTTTGGAGTAAGCAGTTTCTTGGCAAGTGTTGGTTTGCTCACGGGGCAAATAACAGCAGTGGGGTCATGACAATTATAAATAATATTAATAGTGTACTGATCAAAAATGTAATTATTGATGAGGATGGAAGGTATATTTTCATTGCCGCTGAGTTGGATGATTCTCCCTACATTCTCCTAAATGTGTATGCTCCAAACGTTGAACAAAAACACAATTCATTCATGAAGACCATTGCAAAGCTGTTGACTGAAAACTGCTCTGACCCTTCTACTTTTGTGATTTTTGGGGGGGATTTCAACTTTGCTCTTGATGTGCATCTTGATAGATCAGGAGGGAACCCCAAAACTTGGAAGAACTCTATTCAACAAATAGATCAGATGTTGGTGAATCATGAATTGATCGACATTTGGCGGGTTTTTCATGGGGATAAGAAAGGTTTTACTTGGCGGCGACGCCTTCCAAACTTGATTCAAAGTAGATTAGATTATTTTTTGATTTCTGATTGCTTGCAACAAAGTGTGAAAACAATTGAGATAATTCCAGGTGTGGATTCCGATCATTCAGCTGTTTCATTAATTTTACAGAACGACGATTGTAAGCGTGGCCCGGGTCATTGGAAATTTAATGAAAGTCTTATTCATGATGAAAGGTTTACAAAAAACCTAAGTGATAGTATTGATTTGTGGGCTCATAATTGTACTAGTGAAAATAAGATCATTATTTGGGAGTTTTTAAAGTTTAAAATTCGTGAATTTACTATCTCATATAGCAAAGAAAAAGCTAAACTTAGAAGGGATAAGATTGCAGATCTTGAAAGTAAAGTTAAGAATTTGGATAACATTTGTGCTGACACTCCAAGTGAAGAAAATTATAGACATCTGGAAGTAGCCAAGGGAGAACTAGAAAAAGAATACGATTATATTATGCAAGGTTCCATTATTCGTTCACGTGCTCTGTGGTATGAAAAAGGTGAAAAAAATAACAAGTATTTTCTTGGTCTGGAAAAGGCAAAGAAAAATAAAACAATTATTCGGAGGTTGAAGAATAAAGAAACCAACACTTTAGAAAAGCCTAGTGAGATTCTCAAGGAAATTAAGGTATTTTATTTAGATTTATATAGGAAAAGTAATACCGTTGCAGCTAAAATGAAAGATTTCTTGAGTCAGGATCTACCAAGGCTACTACCAGAGCAGAGTAATATTTGCGATGGTTCATTAACCATGGATGAGTTATACCAGGTCTTAAACACGTTTCCTAAAAATAAAAGTCCAGGTAATGATGGCCTGACAAAGGAATTTTATGTTACTTTTTGGCCAGTTGTAGGCCAGTTTGTTTTAGATGCTTTAAATTTGGGTTATTTTCGTGGAGAATTTTCCAACTCACAGAGACAAAGTATAATCACTTTAATAGAGAAACCAGGGAGAGACCAACAATTTCTAAAGAATTGGAGGCCCATCTCTTTAATGAATTTTGATATGAAACTTGTGTCTAAATGTTTGGCTCGCCGAATGGAACAAACCCTTCCATCTATTATAGGAATAACTCAGTCGGCTTTTGTAAAAGGTAGAAAAATTGGTGACTATATCAGATTTATTGATGAAATTTTCCATTATACTTCAGAAAAATCAATACCAGGTATTTTATTGGCAATTGACTTCGAAAAAGCATTTGACACGGTGTGCTGGGAATTTCTTTTTAAAGTTCTGGATCATTTCAATTTTGGCGCTTCTTTTATTAAGTGGGTCAAAGCTTTATATTGTAATATTGAATGCACGGTTATGAATAATGGATATAGTACCGGCTATTTTAGAATTGAACGGGGAGTCAGGCAAGGAGACCCCCTATCTCCTCTTCTTTTTATTTTGGTTTTAGAAACACTGTTATTTTCTATTAAATCTAATTCAGATATTAAGGGTATAAGGGTCCCAGGTTTTGAAGCCAAAGAATCTGCTTTTGCCGATGATATGACATGTTTTTTAGACTCTGTGGAGTCAGCCAACGTTCTGTTTAAAGTCCTTGGAAAGTTTGACGATATTTCAGGTTTAAAGATTAATATTGAGAAATGTGAAGCTGTCTGGCTTGGTAACTGGAGCACCCGGAAGGACAGGCATTTCGGGGTCAGATGGCCCACCTCAACCATTAAAATTGTTGGTATACATTTTTCACACAATAAAGCTGCTGCCCAATTGGAGAATCTTACAAAACCAATAGAAAATCTAAAAAATATATTAAAGCAATGGAAATGTAGAAAATTAAGTCTTATTGGAAAAATTCAAGTTATAAAAACATTAGCGCTCTCGAAACTGACCTATATTTTGATTAATACGACGATACCAAATGACATAATAAATGAAATACACAAATTAATTTATGATTTTCTATGGGAGGGAAGGGATAGGGTTGCTAGAAAAGTTATGATTGGGGAGGTGGGCCATGGTGGTCTCAAAATGCCTGACCTTTTTCTTATGAAGAGTGCTCAAAGGATTCTTATACTTAAGCAATTATTTTGTAGTGATTGTATTCACCCTTGGAAAATGTTAGTACTTGATAAGATTAAGAACGTTGGGGGACCGCTTTTATTGAAATGTAACTTTAAAAGAACGCTTTTACCTGTGTACCTGTGTCTGGATATTTGGTCCGAAGTAAATAACTTGGGGGACAAGGATCATGATCAGTTGATTTGGAATAATAAACACATCTTAGTAGATAGGAAGTCTGTGTTCTATGGCAAATTCCAGGAAGTGGGTTTTTCCTCTGTGTCGGATTTTTTTCATGGCCAATCGTTAGTTCCATGGCATATATTTGAACAGAAGGGATTGACTTTAAATCACAAACTGAAATGGATGGGATTGATACATTCTATCCCAGATTTTTTAAAAGCTAAGCAGTTAGGGCATTCAACTAACGATATCTATATTAATATTGGAAATGAAAGAATTTTGTTTGAGTCGCTTTCAAAGACGGTTCTAAAGAGTAAACTTTTAGAAAATAGAATTGTGAAGCCAAACACTGAGGAAACCCTTGAGAAATGTTTAACTTTCACTGGCCTAAATTGGAAAAAGTTGTATGAGCTTAGTTTTAAAGTTTCCAATGAAAGTAAGTCAAGAGAATTCCAATTCAAGCTTTTACATAATATTCTTTATACAAATCAGCAACTTCATCATTATAATCCAGCAAAGTACCCAAAATTTCTTTGTGGGATTTGTCAAGAAGAACCAGAAACGTTGGAACACCTTTTTTTTAAATGTAAGGATACTAAGGCCCTGTGGGGCGAAGTTATCAATGTAATGGGTAATTCGCTAAGTTTGTCGTCATTTCCGTCTAAGCTATGTATGATTCTTGGTGACCCACAAGAAAGAATGATTATAAATTTTGTTTCTTTAGTTATTCGGAAATATATCTATTGGGTAAAATTAAAGGAACAGAAACCATCCTTTAGGGAATTCAATTTATTACTTTGTAACATATATAATATAGAACTATTTAATGCTAGGGCAAATGATAAAGTAAATTACCATCAAATGAAGTGGCTACCTTTGCACCAATTTTGTGTAAATACGAACACGTCATTAGTTGAAGTCTAGTTGCTGTTTTTTGTTTTTTTGTTTTCCCAAAAAATCAAACTTTTTTTTGGATGCAAGTCAAATTTTCTCTAGCCTTTCTTAGTATTCTTTTCGTTCTGTTTTTCCTTGTGTGCTGTATACTTCTTTGTTTTGTACGTAAATAAAAAAAAATTAAAAAAAAAAAAAAAAAAAAAAAAAAGAGGAAGCCTGCTTGAGAACTGACCAGTGTATGTCGTAATTGTTTTGCTGTCTTTTAGGTGCCAAATGTATTTGCTGAGCGCGTGTCTTTCTTCTTGTGATCAAGTTTAAATGAAGACTTGTGGTTGTTAAACCTGCTTTTGAATTCTGTGTCACTAATACCTATGTATGATTTGTGATCTTGGTTAGTGGTGACTGTTGCTCTGTAAACAATGCTTTTTGTGAGGCATTTTCCTGCGAGGGGGCACTCCCTTTGGTTTCCCACAGTTACAGATACATTGTTGTGTTTGCTTAGCATTTGAAAGTATGGCTTTATTGTGACCGTTAATTATTTTACCCATGTTGTCCATGCAACTATAGCTCACTTTAATAAAAAAGAAAATAAAAAATTTACCTACCCCCACCTTTTCTAAAATTGAGTGTAATCGGAACCACACAATTGTTTTTTTAACTACAAATATGCAATTTTGAGAGAGAGAGAGAGAGAGAGAGAGAGAGAGAGAGAGAGAGAGAGAGAGAGAGAGAGAGAGAGAGAGAGAGAGAGAGAGAGAGAGAGAGAGAGAGAGAGAGAGAGAGAGAGAGAGAGAGAGAGAGAGAGATAAGGTATTTTCGGTACTGGGCCTCTATGACTTTAAGTAAAATTTAAATCGCATTCTTTTCGATGCATTATCTCTCTGCAAGAAATGCTCTCGAAATGTTCATATCAGGTAAGTTGTGATTATGGAAACAATGCAATAATTATAATACATTTATGCACCGTGGAAAAGGGGATTGGAATACCGTATCATTGCACATAATTAAATCTCTGCACATCCTAGGGGCTACGAAAATGGTTCATTTAGGGGAGGAACATGAAATGTTGTGAGCGTGAAGGGGCTTTGGCTGCGAAAACATTTTGTACCAAAATATTTTCTCCTCAGGCCCCCGCCCGCCGTAAATTGTGCTCGTTCCCTTAATTCAAGATGTTGAATGGAAGTGAGACCCCAAGCGTGTGATTTACTCTTCAAACTCTGTTACTAACTGGAGACATACAACCCTCTGTCACACGCTAGTACCGATCATTTACTGAATAACAAATCTGATAAATTCAGATAGGTTACACTTGAGGTTGTAAATCTGTAACAAAATTATAGCACCGGCACCGGTGTGTGTTGCACTGATGGAGTATGAAGTATAATATAGGTGATATCAAATATAGGCGCCTACACATAGCATATTAATGACGACAATAGCAAGCAAGTAAATACTACTATTAGACACTGCCGTGTCTGCAGTGGAAAGATGTGTATGTCTGCATAATTCTAAAGATCATTGGCTTCAAGACTGTAATGTTTGAGGTTAAACGGTTCATGCACACTGTAATTAAAGTTGGTTACACTTTCTAATATTAAAATTATTCTAGCTTTCTGTTCAAATTATGTTATGGGTAGCTAGCTCAGAGTGACTTAACTTCTGTCGGTTAGTGAAGAAATCAGTGACCTCATTAGCATATAACATAATTATCACACATATATTTGACCCTGTGTTAAGATACTGTTTCCACACCAAGTCAGACGTAATGTAGTAGATTCTTCGTTAAACATATGGTTTATTTCTACACCGCAGCAATATTGTTCTCTTAACGCAAAGAGTAATTTTGGTGGTCAATTGCTCGCATATAAATTTCTAGCGAGGAGTACCAAATTGCTCGTTACTCCATGCATGTTGACAGGGCGTAGGAAGATAGCTGAAAAACTTCCATTGTTCAAACCTCTGTGGAGGCGTTTCAGCTCGCAATCAAATGAGAATTAATAGAAACTAATTATACAATAACGCTGGTAGGCATCTGACATCAGACTTAGTAGCTACAAAGAGTATGCAACAATACGTATTCGGAATGCTGTCTGCCAAAAAAATTAACTTCATTTTTCTTGTTATGAAGTAAACGTGGTACAATTACACAACAACGGGGGTTTTGGGTTTTGAAACGTTTTTTTTTGTGTTTTTTTGTTTGTTTTTTTTGTGTGTTTTTTTTGGACATAGCAGTGTCGTTTACATAATTTGTGCTTTGTACCATTTTGACATGCATACTTGTGTACATACATACATACATACATACATACATACATACATACATACATTCATACACACACACATACATACATACATACATACATACATACATACATACATACATACATACATACATACTTGCAATTGTACTCCTGCGTGGGCGTTAAATTTCGACTGACAGTTACAAATGAGGGTATTGACCAATCAGGGATGAGCATGAAGACTGGTGTATCAGCAGAGTAGCAAATTTATCTAATATCTTTGGCGGAAGTGTATTTTCTGTGTATGAGATCCAGACAATCATAACAAAAACATGGCCCCTGACTGTGTGTGACCAGGAAGAACCTAAGATGCAGACAATCATAACAACAACATGGCCCCTGACTGTTACTGAACTGATGAGACTTGGTTTCACTGAACATTGTTATTTTTTAGTAATAATAAATGTAAACATGACCGGAGAGGGTATTTAGAAGGTGAACAAAATCACAGTTTCTTACTTGTCTGTGATAAAATACACGTAAGTCGCAACTTGCAAGGGATATACAGTATCATGGCAGGGAGAAAGCGACGGTTTGCTGTTGTGACATCTGATGACAGAGATCATTGGTACGAAATACACCGTCCATTGTGATGTAATTGCTATTTTCGTCACAACGTATGTTATGATATACGTGTGTGACATTGAATGTTGACACCAGTGTGTATCAATGTTGTCGGCTTTAGGCGTCAGTCTTCTTATCGGAAACCAAAAGTCACACAATGAGTGTATGAAGTTCTTCCTGGGAAGAATATATCACCACGAATGAAGTTCCTGGGGTACATGATAAATGCCATCGGGCCTCCTACGTCGGCGTGTATTCACCCGGACGGCATTTATTACTTGTATACATACATACATACATACATACATACATACATACATACATACATGCATACACACACACACATTGGCATTTATATTTATCGATGCTTTTAATATTTTCCAATGCAGGTAAAACAATTACATCACAGTAAAGTCATTTCCCATGCGCAATGGGATAATAATGATGTCATAATATATTATATCATGGCAACACGTTGTTTTATCAAGGTATCACCACTTCTGTTTACACAGCCGTATCCCTGTAAAGGATTTTGAAGATTAAAAAAACATGGACAACATAACATAATGCAGTGCTAATTATATTGTATATTATATATATTGTATCATATCATATTACAGTACAGTACAGTACAGTACGTACAGTATAGTACGTTATGTTTTTCACTGTAAAAGATTTGTAAAAAGGACATAGCAATTACCTTTCGTTGGCGTTGGTGAAGGCAGGGTAGTAGGATCGACCGGAGGCAACAAAGTGGTAGTTGGAAATTCTGTAATTAAAGTATTGTTCCAAATATATTATAACTAGTATATGGTAAGAGTAGCTCATTACATAAAACTAATATAATAACAGAAAAACATTGACTATACATGTACTCTAAAAATGTAAAGAGAACATGAATCATAACCATTGTAGTAAATAGTAGATACGAACAATTATGGATGTCAACGCCTCTTTGCTTTCCGTCTGTCTGCCTGAGTGTATTTACGTATGCCTGAGACGGTCTGCCTATGTATGTATGTATGTGTGTGTGTATGTATGTATGTATGTATGTATGTGTATATATATATATATATATATATATATATATATATACGTATGTTTTGATGTATGTATGTTTTGATCTCTCTCTCTCTCTCTCTCTCTCTCTCTCTCTCTCTCTCTCTCTCTCTCTCTCTCTCTCTCTCTCTCTCTCTCTTCCAGCTATTACATTCTACCCTCACTCGCAATCTTTATGTAGATAAAGCAACTAAATTGTCTTCATTAAAATCATCTAATGATTATATTTATTAACAAAACACCATCAAAAGCCTTTTCATCTTTTTGGATCGGCTGATGTCGTCATTCGAGTATCAAGAAGAAAACTTCCATTTTTCATTTCAATGATCAGCTAGACCTCAATTTAAAGAACAAATTTGAAACTAGCGAATTGACTTAGTTTTGTTCAATCCATGTGTTTTTACAAAATACTTTCATGATATATAAATACTCACTCAAATTGCCAGGAGAAGTAATTGTTTGCACACAGTCATTGTGTGTATTTTCCAGTACGTCTGACCATTCGTCTTTATCAGTACCAGTATTCATATTCAACACATGAAGGCCTTTAGTAGATTTGCCAACACCAAACACGCTTCCATCAGGTTGGATAGAAATATCTATCATCTTCTCTCCTTTGGTTTTGTAAGCTTTCCATTTTCCTGTCACTCCATCCCGTGTCTTTAGCTTGCCTGATTTACTCAAGCCAAGAATTCTTCCATCTGGAAATACATCAATTCGCTTAGCTCCCTTGCTCTGTTTAACCTTCACCCATTTACCATCTATTCCTGCTCTTGTCATGATTTTCATTTTCTTACTTATTCCAAGAATCGTTCCGTCAGCCATAACAGTAACATCTTGGATACAGCAACTGTCGTCGATGGGACCTGTCCAATCACTGTTGGCGTTCTTCTTGGTATACAATTGCTCATCTATGCCGACTCCTATGAAGCTACCATCAGGAAGGACTTTGACACTAGTTACGCAGCAACTGATTGGTGTGCTTTTAGCCCACTTACCAACTGTGCTATCACGTTGGAAGAGCTTGCCGTCACAAACCCCATACATGGCCGGTCCTAGTTAAAGAATAAAGGACAATGAATAAATAGTATTGTTTTCTCAGTAGAGATCACAATTCATACCGAATACAGCGGTACACATCCTAAAGGAGACAGTCATTAATTACAACCTGGGATTGGAGCCGGAGGAATTGCCGTGAAAATTCAGAAAATGCGAGTGATCTCCATGTTTCGCTTGAGAAATATGAGTATGCAAACTACACGCACACACACACACACACACACACACACACACACACTTCACTTAATCCGAGGAATTAGGAGATCACAAGTTGTAATTTAAGAGTTACATGCTTTTGCTATGTGTTGTCTGCTACAACTATTGCATTCAGCACTGTTATATCCCTATTGAGACACCTCTATCTAAATTATTATTTGACTCTTCCGTTTTTGATTACCATCTTGGAGCTTTTTTGAGTGAACCCCCCCCCCTCCCAAAAATCCTCCGGACCACCCCCTTCTTAGCCGTAATTATGACAGCTCCAAAAGGTAAATGGGTTTAGTTGACTCGTTAATGTTGACTGACGTACGTACATACCCTATATGTATCACGAATTCATTTATACACGAGTGCCCTTTTCACGTGTACGGGTAGTATGCGCCTTCCTGTGCTTGTGTGTGTGTGTGTGTGTGTGTGTGTGTGTGTGTGTGTGTGTGTGTGTGTGTGTGTCAATGATCTTTATGTCTGTCATAGATATACATACCTCCATAGCTTTCTCCAAGTGTAATCAAAACACTTAAGGCGATAAACGTATAAATCAGAGGCATTGTCTCTCCACTGGAATTTCGATCCACCTGCGATTGCAATATCAATGTTTCTCGTTTATTGAAAGGAAGTTCATGAAATTGTATAAATAACGTGCAAAGTGGTTTAATAGAGAAAGTTTCGTATTGAGCATCAATCCTTGGACTCGTATTCACGTTTAAGGTAAGCAAGCAACAAATTGATTCCAAACATGTGTTTCCTATGAACAACTAGAATACAAAGTCTGATATTTTTGTTGGCTTAGATTTACTATTAGGTAACTTCAGACCTGACTGTTAAATACCAAAGGCAAATAATATAACATTTATGAAATCGAATTTCCTAGTTCTGTTCGATGAAATGGTGCTGTGAGTTCATCCTGAGTAAATATATTTGCTGTCATAAACAGAATCCACGATACGGACAATCAAATGTGAAAACTGCAGCTCTGTGTAGCTAGGCGGAGACGAAATGACTGTGTGTTTCAGAGAATTGAGTAAGTAGGTAGGTCGGGCTTTTATTCATATTACATCAGTCAGGACACCCTTCCTGTGATAGATTGATGGAATATATACGTGCATCACTGGGGGGGGGGCGGAGAAAAAAATAGACGTGCTTGAACAAGATCAAAAAGACAAAAAAAAATCGTGTTGATTTGTTTTTTAAATGTATAGTGTCGGCGGCATGAACGGTCGTGTTATTGGAAACATTTTTTTATTTTGCCTTTAATAGTATTAATTTGTCACTAATGTGTCTTAGAGACGATGGTCTAACCTTGATGCTAGCGTTATCACGAAACGTGGTAATATATACAAATTGTCATAACGTGTAATATGAATCGTCTACGTGTGCTATGTTAGATAAAATCACGTGTCTACATTTACTGAGAAAATCATAAACCCCTCATAATATATTTAGATATTCTGTAATTTGAATGACTCTAATGAGTCAGACGAAAATTTGACATATTACTGAGGTTATTTTGAATAACTGATATAACGACACTTTGGAGTTGGAACCTATGTTTAAATTTGAAACATGAAAACAAAATATATCAAGTTTGGTTCTTGAATTGTTAGAAAGGAATGAAAAAATAAATAAAATAATCGTAATGTTTGTTTGTTTGGGACTTTTTTTAACGAATCTTAACAAACAAATGATTGATTGCCGTCAAAAATATCTTGGCATTACTGATATGATAGATGATAAAATCGATTGTAATGTTATCGGACTCTATGTACTATCTTGACTGTGTACAGTGAATGTAACGTCCATGGTCTTAACGCGGGCCACACTCTATTGCTGAAGGTAAATCGAACAATTATAACAGCAGCGACGGATACCAGGCGTAGAACAAAAATAAATGAAAAGAGAAGTGCTAAAAAACTAATATTTGAAGTTAAGATTTCCCTATATTAATTACAAAATTGGCAATTTTGACTCCACTCTTTCTAAAATAATAATTTTCTACAGAATCTAGAGAAACAGTTATCGATAATTCACCTTACCTGATAAGTTGCTCAGAATTACTGCATGCACGACCAGAGTGATACAGATAGTTATGCGTTAAGCACTATCATCACGGTGTTTTTTATCGAATACAGTCACATCGTCGCAAAACCAACTCATCCAAGCCATATGTCCCAAACCAGTCATCCCACTGCCACCCCGTCCCACTACAAACTCGTCCCGAAATTTCAGCATGCACAGTGTGCAGTTTGACTTTGAAATTTACCTGCACACAATATTTCAGTTAAAAGTTTGTCTATCGCATGGATTCTATTCGAAAAATGGGAATTTATGATGAGAGGATTTTAAATTTACCAAGACAAGAATAGTGGGGCCATTTCATAGTGTTATTGCCTTGAAAGATTGTTAAGTTAAGTCGTTGGTCCAGTGGCCTGGTACGTCTGACTGCGCATTTCTGGACTCGAAATGTGTGTTTTTTGTTACTTCCAACAATTCAATAAAAAGACTATTGTATACTTTAAAAGCTTGGGGTATCGTGGTCGGACGAGGTTATGGCTGTTCGATGGCACTAGATAACGGGGGTGGGACGAGTTGACCGTGGGACGAGAGTATTGGGACGAGTTGGTTTTGGGACGAAGTGACCGCTACCATATTAATCATGTTGAAATACCCTTAGATTTTGAATTTTGTGCCAGAAATATATCCTATAATATCCTATAACAGTTCCATTTTTTGGAATGCCAGCTCGAACAAATTGTTTAACGATGTACAGAAGACGTCCCACGCACAAAACATATCAATTGCAGTTGCAATATCGAGTAACATCCCAAACATGAAATACATTAATTGTCATAGATGACATCAAGCACGCAATCCGTCGACAGTTTTGTATTACTTGGTGGTATTGTATGTACGCGTGTATGTGTGTGTGTGTGTGTTCCAACTGTCCATTTCACTCTCCACAAAATATTTTATTTATAAACTTGACTTATGAAAAATGCTCTTCCTACTTGCACGTGACGATAGAGGAGATAGCAATAGTCATCCCCCCCCCCCAGGCTTTGGGGAGGAGAAAAAGAAAAGATAGATTGAAAAGTTAAAGAAAACTATATTTTTTTTTAAACAATACAGCGTTGATCTAACAATCCATAGAAATTTCCATGGCTTGCATGAGTCAATTGTGATATAAATCAATTTAATGAATTGACAGAGCGTAGGAAGTTGGAGACCAAAATGTAAAAAAAACTGCGAAAATAAAAGCAATAACTGAAAAGTGATGGCAAGTATCAACTTACCTGGCATACTGAAATTTGTTTCCGGTATGTGTAGCGACTATTTGTGGCATGATAGTCGCTATGACTAAATACCCATCCACCACCCCCACCCCCCACCCCCCACCCCAACTTACATGTGCATAGCTATAGACACAAATTGACCTATTTACCTATCTCCATCCATCCATCCACACGTTCGTCCGTGCATGTGTACATGCTTACGTGTGTCCGTTAGTCCGTCCATCCATACATCCGTCCATCCATCCATCCGCCCGCGCATGTGTATTGCGTGCTTGCGTCCATCCATCCGTCCATCCGTCCGTCCTTCCATCTATGTAGGGATGGATTTCCTTGTTCTCAAGTTTTGTTTGTTAAAATTTTATGCAAAGAAACAGCTTGTGGTACACATCCAGAAATGCTTAGGTGTAATTTATAATTCAAAGGAGATCAGTTTGCAAAATATTTCTCTCCTTTCTATTACCTCTTCCTGAGATAAAAATACGAATATGTACAAATTTCAACAATCCTGCAGAGGTTTATAAACCAACATTTAATGGCTTCATGAAATAAAAGGTGAGAGTCTGAGACATGCCAGAAACTGCAGCAATGAAACCGATTTCTCATCAACAATTTTCAACTAACTTAGGGAGGATCGCACAATGTTACACAAGCTCAATAAACAAACATCGTTCGTTCAGGTCACCCCCTCCCTCTAAACGAACGTTCACAAGTGCGACATCAAACGTTTATATATGATATAAACCATGATGAAAACTTTTACAGTAGCGGTCACACCACAACAATCGATGTAATGTAAAAACATAATTTGTATAATATAGCGATGGGGTGATATATTGAGTGCACATGTATGTTTAATAACTACAATAATAACAATTTCAGTTACGCTAACGTGATTAACTAATTCAATCTATCCCTTTGCGTAGAGCTACATTCAGGTGGTGACGGTTGTGGTTGCGGATGACCTCGCGATTATTTTCTCTCTTCTGGTCAAAATGACGTGACGCTGTGAAGTTGCACGCACGGATCCTGAAGTGAAATATTCAACATTATATATGGCCTATAGCGCTTTCAAAGTCATCGTGGTGTTTTTGAAAATGCTAAATTCCTAGTACTTTCTGGTTGATACATGGTTCTATTGGGGAGAAAAGTAAAACATACGTCACACCGAAATATCGAAATATCACGCTAAATGTCACCACGCATGTGTAGTGAGAGCATTTTGTCTCCACAACGCCGAGCGAAAACAAAGAAGAAACCAAAGCCACACAACATAACGCCGGTGCGGGCAGAATGACACGAAGTATATCTTACGGATTGGAGCATGGATATAAATCTACTATCCTTTTACAGTAGAGACCCGTTGTGTAAAATTAGACAATTCCGAAGCAATGTTTCTTTTTGTCCATAGATTTTTTTTTTATTCAATATTTAAGTCATGTCTTGTCTACATTAGTTTTGTATTATTTCATTGCGGTGGTCCATTCTGCCTTCACGGTGACATTTTGTTTTTTCATATTTGTCGAAGTGTTCCACCTTTGTATTAATTCTTGTGGGGGTTCCATAACATGTCTTTCAATGTGCAACCTTTCTGCAAAATTCTAAATACATTTTTCAATTCTTCCTATTCACATCCACGTTTACGGAGATCTCGTTTTCTTCTGTTTATTTCTTGTCTCAAGTGTGTTCTACATCTTCAGTTTCCCACTGTCACATGGAATTTCTTATGTCACCGCTTTATTCCGACTTTAAATTATAACTTCTTGCAATGTTGGATATTTTTTCAGGCTCGCCTTGCTATTGTTCAATTTTACATAATTGGATCCATACAGTTAGCTTTTTGTGGCCTTTACTCAAATATGGACGAGGAAGAAAGTTAAACATGTGCATGCATATTCACTCCAATACAGATATTTATAGATACTATGTATGATATACAGCATTTGGTGATGAACGGTATTACTGTAACTATTTCTATTCAAATGCTGCTAATCACCATCGAATTACCAGGTGATTTAATTTGTTGGTTCAAGTTGCGTTGTGACGCCATTATATGTGTATATATATATATATATATATATATATATATATATATATATATATATATATATATATATATATATATATATATATATATATATATATGGGTCTGTGTGTCTGTGTGTCTGTGTGTGTGTGTGTGTAACACATTGTAATGTAACAAGCCTTGTAAACATGAGCATTTTAATGAGGTAATACTGATGTTTACAAGCTCGGGACTAAAAGTGGCCCTGAAGAACGTCCCCGGATCAGCTGTCCCCGCTGTCCCCGGGTTGCATGTTTGCAAGGCTTGTGTGTGACATTAACGTGTGTTTATATTTAAAGGCTTATGTGTTTTCCTGAAAGTGATCAGCTGTGTATTCACTGTAAAAGTTGTATTCTTTTAATAGAATTATGTGCTATAAACAGACAGATGCTTCACACAACCAATACTTTATTTCCACTCTTTCATTATCATATGACTGGAGTTCACCACATAAAATACAACTACCATATAGTTGCTATTTTTACAAGACAAGCAAGTTTCTTCCTGCTGGTTTCTATAACATAACACATGTTCAGCCCACAAAGATATATCCATAAATACTCATTTTGAACGTCATGTTGGTGCACCCTAAATGTATGGTTTATAATAAAGTAAATTTAATGATGTTTGTGGCAATAAATAGCCCCACAATGGCTTCAGAACGATTTTTTTGTACATGTACACTTAGCACAGTCTAGCTATTTCTTTACTATCAGAGTTTGTCATTGATAGACCTGTCGTTTGTGTATACACTAATGTTACAGCCTCACACATAAAGTTTGGCAACAGATTATGCCCACCATTTATGGTTATTTTCAACCATTGATACAGCAATTTAATAAAACAAAGTAAGTTTTGAAATTAAGATATGTATAGGAGAACATTGAGAGGTCCTAACAAATCACTTCTACACACAAAACTGGTAGAGTCCGTAGCGTTGCTATACTAGCATTATTGACGACTGCCATAGCAAACTATTTTGGCACTAGTGACTGCAGCATCACCGGAAACGCTCGACCAGAAGCGGGAGGTGATGACTGTAGATCATTTCGGGTAGACGGTTCGTAGGAGCTTGGATCAGATATAAACTTACTGGGATCTAAAATAAGAATATCCATTTCGATGTGTTAACTGGTGAATCGGGTAGACTTCCGGAAACAGCTCGCACTTCTTTACACCAAGTACGACGTCCTTCTCTATATTGAAACTCACACAGGCATTATTAGCAAGGCATTCGTGTGCACAGGCTACATTTGACTGAACATTGGTGATGTAGATGGCGGGACCAAATGCTCCCAGTTCATCTCCTTCCAGATGGAATAGTCCAGATCTATGATAGCTCTGTCTTATGATACCCTCATCTGTGAATCACATAAACAATAGAACGTTGCAAAAGGGATTACGATTTTTATACCAAGATCAAACGGCTGGATTAGGATTAAACCTGTCATCAGGAACGAATAGGATTTACGGCATTGGTGGGGCTGAGGAGCAAATAATCTGGTCACAATACATTTCGCAGTACCCCCCCCCCCCGTCCCAAAAAAATGAAAAGAATATCAAGGCCCCCACAACACAACACATTTTTAACCCACCCCACCAACTATACAGTACCGTTCCCCTCCATGTACGTATGATGTAGATAAGGCACACCGTTAAATATTATTAGAATCAATATTTGGCCCACCGATGACTTCAGAATCCATAACAAGAGTTTCTATGTACCCAATTAGATGTTGACTACACAAGAGGAATTCTCATCTTGAGCTCTAGCCTCAAACCTACTTAGCCAGCAGTGCTTTTTTCCCTTAACCTTTGATTTGGGGAGAGATACAGCATCAACATTATAGTAGGGGAGGATGAATTTAAAAACCAAACATAAGGACATTCTGGGGCATTTAGAGGCATAAAATATCAAACATGGTCTTCAGTACCTAAAATGCATCAATTTACTCTCGACCTCAGTAAATATAATCTGTCTGTTGACCTCACATGGCCATGGGGAGATTGATTACGAATGATCACGACACAAACACACACTATCTTGGCTATTACATGTCTCGCAATTAAATATAGATAAATAAAATGTACATTATTGAGGTGAAGCCACTATAGAGGACCACTCCTGTACTTTAATTTGGTTCAAAGCATCACAAATCGAGCAAATTATTTAAAGCCCCCCCCCCTCCTTTCAGAAAATCAGTGGTGCAATTTTCTCCTCAACCCCATCCCTGTCATTAATTCTGTTCGTGCCCTCATAATACGTCATTTCAACTCCATCACATATGTTAAACAAAACAAACACGAGAAATGGGTAAAGATTACATGTATGATATGCTCAGTATGAGATGACAAAGGGCACCGTCGCCATTCAAAGCTTACAGAATCATATCGATGTGGACCTTCAGTTTGCGACAGTTATTCACTTAATTGTGGGCCTTCATTGAGATGTTTATTCTTGGGTTCAATAAAACATCATCATTCGTTTGATTTTGTAAATAAATGCGTCAAAACCTGCCGCAGTAATTGACCATTAGAATCACGTGCACCTAAATATGTATAACTGCCAGTATATTCAATTTACATGTCATGTACTTTGAGTTAAACACTCCAGGCACTGAAGACATTGAATCTTGAGTGCCTGTACCCTTCAGCTCTCATGAATATTCAGAATGCAACTTGAATACATTATTTCTGCTGAATCCCATGATACAATAACCAATAGCAAAGATGCTCTATAATAAGTGTAAAGACAGAAGATCAACTTGGTGTTTCTCTGAAATCGCAAGTAACGTCGTTAAGTGATGTAACATCATGAAATAACTTTCCAGAAATCAAACTTTATGAAAATATCTATTTTCTGGATTGTCGTCCCTTTTAACCCCGCCAAGTTCATTGCCAAAATCTATTACATTGATGGCAAATGCAAAGTAGGAACTACATCATTTCCAAACATGTTTATTAAAAACTTGTACGGTTGTCTCAGTATGGTAATACTTGTATTGATTTGTTGCATTCCGTCTGGATCTCAACTTACTTGCATTTGTTACTGATGGCTGGGTTGCTGTAGATGCTGTGGTTAGTGGCTGGGTTGTTACAGATGGCGTGGTTGGTGGCTGAGTTGTTACAGATGTTGTAGTTGGTGGCTGAGTTGTTACAGATGTTGTGGTTGGTGGCTGAGTTGTTACAGATGATGTGGTTGGTGGTTGAGTTGTTACAGATGTTGTGGTTGGTGGCTGAGTTGTTACAGATGTTGTGGTTGGTGGCTGAGTTGTTACAGATGTTGTGGTTGGTGGCTGAGTTGTTACAGATGTTGTGGTTGGTGGCTGAGTCGTTACAGATGTTGTGGTTGGTGGTTGAGTTGTTACAGATGTTGTGGTTGGTGGCGGAGTTGTTACAGATGTTGTGGTTGGTGGCTGACTTGTTCCTATCAAGTAGACAGATGCATCACAGCAGAAGAAAGTAAGTTATGTAGGAACAAAAGTTAGAACGGATATAATTATTGGTTGTGTCTGTCTCTAGCAGAGGGTAATTTGTATACATTGTATTAAATGCAATTGTTGTATGATATAGTCGGCATGTAGTATTCAATCATGATATGACCCGTGTGTTTCTTTTATCTGTAAAATTGTGATGGGAACGCGTGCTGTCTTTCATGTGGTCCATGTTTAGTAAATCACCGTCTGCAAGACTCCCAAGAGATAGACACATTCAATAATAGTATATGCAGCATATAAATCACCCTCTGCATGAGACAGACACAAGAAACAACAGTATTCGTTCCGACTTGTGTTCCTGTACAGTTTCCACTCTTCTGCTTTAACATATTATTGTTTATACGCGTACGATTAGTATCATTAATTGAAAATAAGTATGTTCAGTGAATGTAGGAATGGATATTAGTGGGTGTGTGTTGAGTTTGGGGTTTTTGATAAGACAATAACTGATTACATTGAAATGGAAATATCCTATCATTTTTTCTTTTCTTCACAGCCAAGTGCCTGAGCAAGTGCAAATGCTTAGGGAAGGAAAGACTTAAAGAACAATTCCGACAACAACAACTGCATGTATACGACTACTGTTGGAAACAATATGTCTACAACCTGTGCATACGGCAAGGAAACCTATAAAAGTGGCATATGCTTAACCCGTATATCTGTGATGATTAAAGAATATTGAAAGGTATCTGTATACTTACCGTCACCTGTGATGGACAGATCTCAAACCTGAGATTCAGACATAACATACAAGCAATCCAATGACAACATCTAGTGTATGCATACTCATATAAACTATTGAGGACATTGCTATTACTCTGTTGCCACCATGGTTGCTAACAGAACCAGAAACTTATCTTAAATCCTATCCAAGGCCTGAATTGACACTAATCATATTAGAATGATAATCAATGTTTTCATGTAAGTAATTGTAGCTAAGTAAACAGGCTCATACACTCTGCTTGTGCCACTTTGATATAATTGATATAAATAACTAGTAACTGCCCTAGAATAATGCAGTATAAGATTCAGAGCTGTTAACATATGCGTATACCTGATGGGCCTTCGCAGATAAACCTCTTTGTGCCAGTACATGCACTATCCCCAAACTCTGAGCCGGCAAAGTAGACGCAGTTCTCGTCAGTTGTTCCTGTTGGTTCAGCTGGGGACCAAGACTCAGCAGGTTTCCATGGTAAATAAGTTGCTACGTCACCCAGTATAGTTTTATAGGTACCTTCCATGTCAATGTCGCTGATTCCTATCCAAGCACTGTAAAACAATATTGTATAATTAATCCATTTTGATATATAACAATTGAAAATGTAATGTGAAGGTTAAACTGGCACCAGTTAGTAGTTTAAATGCACATAATACATTACGTCATCAGGAGGCTAGGTCATATATGTTATATCTTAATACCATATTTGACGTCATTCAATTGCAAGTGGTGGCTCACTATGCTTTTATAATGTTGCGCATGCATTATATATGCAGCAACAGTCTTACCCACCCCCATCCCCACCCCATAAACTCAGCTTGTGTCCTCTTACACCATATGCAAAAAATGGTGGTATTTGTCATGCTTATGGGTTTTTACATGTCTTGCTGTCATATCGATGAACTTGAACCTGTAGCATATAGATGAGGTGGGGTTTTCCAGCGTGCGAGTTAATATTGTGAGAAGGAAAATATTAAATAAAATGGCCATATACGATTATTCCATATACAGTTAAAGGGTGGTACTTAATGGGTTTTCTCAACAAATAAACATGAACGTAAAGAAATGTAGTTTCCTTCAATTTTATGTCATGTCAATATACTCTACATGCATACGTCTTTCACACGTTATGTAAAAACGTCTGTAAAAACTGAGTTAAGTACTTAACACTTAAATGTATTTTAATGCTTAGGGGACATGGAAAAAGTTATTTTACCAACCTGCATTGTGTAACCTCTAAGAAATGGCATTTACTATACACTAAGGCGAGGCGTTCTCGCCTAAAAAACCTAACACTTGCTCGAACAGTGCCGAGAGAGATGAAGAGTTCTTCTTTTGTATCCCAGAATGCTTCACCCCCAATGTAAAGAAGACCTCTTCTAGGCCAATGTTAGTTTTTATAACTCTGTTTTAGTCAGGTCAGTCAACGCAAATCAGTGGGAAATGACTTTACCTGACTCCGTGGTATAAATAAATGCATTCGAGATGAAAATCAGTCTAGCCTGTATTCCCCTTTAAAGTGGCATAAACTGAGGTTATCAGCCGCCGTATGGGGCTAAAATATTTCCTGGGCAGTTTTATATAGAATACGGTTTTAAATGTTATGATCAAGTATGCTTCAGGAAGTGGAATGCTACAGGTATAAATGTATATATATTTTATTATACCGCAAAACTTACATCCCCACCCCCATCCACACCACTTTATATACAAGATGAATAAACTCATCAATCACGAAGATTATACTATAGTGATAATAACGGTATATTTCTGAAAAGATGTATAATCCTGTCACGATCCAGAAATGTCATATTCGGAATTTTGGCATATTTTACCGAAATTAACGTATAATTTATCTTTGTACTACTTACTAACAAACAGGAGCTAAAAACAACTTGACCTACTAATAAGTTGGTTTATCTACTTATCCTGGATTAATTGTACTTATCTGTAGTAACTAACAATTGTCAAGTGTTTTGATTAAACAACATGTATTAATATTTGTAAACAAGATATCTTGTTGATCATCGAATTAAGATTAATACCTAGTATTCCAAAAGCGTGATCAACACTTGTCTTACACGTGAAAATTTACATATGGGGAAGATCTTAAATCTCAATCTTAAATAGTCTAGTGGAAACTTCTCCATGTCTTCTAGAACAATGACTCTAGGTGATAGATCATGTATTTATAATATAATATCTCTAGATTACTGACATCATTCAGACTATATATGAGAATGTAACTGTGAATAAAGTGATTCCGGATTCCTGTTCATACTTCAGATTTTGATTCACACGCAACCGTTGGTGTGCAATGTCTCTCTCTGCCTGAGTGTAAGAGCGTACTTGTGAGTGACGATACCTGTGTTGCTAATTCCTAACTTAGACAAGCTCGTTAGATCATGGTACCCTTGAAAGATAGTTAGAGTGGAGAATCGTTTACGTTCTATCGAACTACCAAATTAGACATCGAAACTTAATAACAGGCAATCCCCTAAACGTAACAATCCATCATTTGTATATATAGGTATGTATTTCGATATACATTTAGCCCCCTACCTCCAGTGAACGAATGAGGGCGCAGATTAGATTTTATGTATAACAAAAATATCGACTGTTCCACTAAAATGTTGAGGTATTATTCGATAACATTTATCACAGTAGTATCTGGTAAGACACAATGAAACAAACTAACCAAACTATATGAGAAAATAGAAGAAAGAAAGGTTACACATGTAGGAGTTTAGGCCAAGTCCTCTGAATACTAGCCAGCTAACTCCTCAACTGGTAGATTCCATTATGTCATTCAGGTGTGTACCTTTCTATTCCTCGGCAGGTGAGAAGCAAGTCATTAACCTGTATCATTTCAACCTAAGGATACACTGTTAAAAAGATGTAAAGCCGAAGTTATAAAAGATGTATGATACCCTTACCTTGCGTGGTGTGTAAGTAAGTTCACCGCTGCACATTCGGCATCATCTGTTAGTATGGCCAGTCTTCCATAACCAGAATCCTGACAAAATGTGTCAGCATCTGCCCATGTCTCGGATGTATCAAAATACATATATAGAGAGCCACTGTATACAGTTTGTTGAAAATCTAAAATTATGAAAAGATGGGAAAGAAACAGATGTGATTGTTGAAGACCTCTAGTAAGCCTGTAAGGCACATGTTTTTGTATTGTGCATTGCAATAATGAAGTACGAAACTCCGCCATGTGATGTGAATGTTAATATTAATAATTGTCAACAGAAACTTCTCTCACCGATGTAATTGCACTATCTGTACCATACTCAGAAGACATTGTGTGGTACGCTGTATTCCACCATGTTCTTTTGATCACATGGGGCAATGACGGCTTCAAAGCTCATTATTTATTGCGCGACTTTGCAATTTTTTTCGATTTTTCGATATAGGATGGCTGTAGAAAACTAGGTTGGGTCGGGTTACCGGAACCAAACAGTATTTTGGCATAATTGAAACTAACAATCCCTCTCAAATACTATACTTCTATGTGACTGACTAGGGACATGATTTTAAAAGAATTTAGAGGCAATACATAAATAAATAAATAAATAAATAAATAAATAAATAAATACTAAAAAGTATTTGTGATATGACGAAAATGGCCGGAATTTGAAAATTAACCCTATAGGTCAGATCAAAGTTCAAGGTCTCAAAAGAACCTTTACACCTAATAATATAATGATAGACACTTGAATGGCGTTTCCATGTATTAAAGTTTTTGAGTCAGGAGGTAAAAAGTGATTGTTCACTACAAATATAGCTCCCATTCAGTTAAATGTTAGGTAAGCACCCAAAAAAAATGAATGTATTTTATATTTCTCTTCTTATCTTGTTCTGCCTTACGCTTAGACATCATTTTGAAAGAAAGAAATCCTCCAGCTGGTCTGAAATAGGCAAGAAATAGCTTGATTTTGAATATTAATCCAGAAGGTCAAGGTCAATGTAAAAGATCATGATTATATGGGGTTAGACATGTCAGTGGACTCTATGTATTGACGCTTTTATGTTATGCAGTTATATATTGATTTGTTACTCCGAATATGGCTACCATTCAGTAACCTGATTTAAACTGAATGCCTCCCCTAAGAGCAAATCCATAAATGTTTAGTTCTACACACATTGTTGGAATGCAAAATTTTGAACTATAGGTATCATACATAATGTACAACTTAATTGAAAAATTAATTATATGAACTGTTTGAACTTTGGAGCTTGCATAGTTATCATATTGTTAATTATCGAAAAATAACTAATTATGCAAATTAACCATTAAGATTATAAGCTACGGAACAAACTTTAATTGACACATCATGACATGCACTTCTTTACCATCAATGCATATACTAAAGTATCTGAAATTTAAAGCTCACTTTTTGACATATTTCCTAATGAAAAAAAAAATGATTATTTATGCAAATTATACTTCACAATGAAAAACTACTTAAAAACTACATCGAATACATATGATTAGTTATGGTTGATGTATGCACCAAATTAAATCATAGTCTGATTACCGAATATAATCAATTATGCAATTTAGTCATTAAAACTAAATATTATGCCAACAGACTTTATAGGACACTTGAGTTTATCATGGTTGATGTTTGTACCAAATGTTGTGAAATTTCAATCGTGCATTCCTTAATTATTGAAAAGCAAATTACTCATTAAAAACTAAAAACTACGCTAACTAGCTTTTTAGTACACGTGTGGACATTTGAGTCTTGTCATGGTTGACGTATGTACCAAATATTGTCAAATTTGAAGCGTGCATTCTTAAGATATAATTACTACAGATCGTTAGTTATGCAAATTATTCATTAAAATTATATGCAACATCAATAAATTACATACGACATATGTGCTTTGTTATGGTTAACGTAAAAATCATCAATTAAGCAAATGACTCAGTAATGTTCACTGGATGGTTACTAAAATCAAACCAGTTCTTGTGATTAGCATGTGGAAGGTGTGTAGCAAGTTTCATTAGAATCGATGCAGTAGTTTGTGAGATATAGTGTCCACAGACAGACAGACAGACAGACAGACAGACAGACAGAAGCATAATATAACCTCCCCTTACGCAGGGTAAAAAGTTATATGACCACTAAACATAAACAATGCGTAAATATTCTTCTCCTATATTAACTTGTGGACATGATTTAAAAGAATTGACAACAAATAAATAAGACAAAGTGTCTGGTGATAGGCAAGACATGCCTGGACTTTGATAATTGACTCTATTTATTTTATTATCTTTATGCATTCATTCATACATACATCCATTCATTCTTTCATTCATTCATTCATTCTTCATTCATTCATTCATTCATTCATGCATTTATTCATCCAGCCATTCATTCATCCAGCCATTCATTCTTGTGTTTGTTCATTCATTCAATCATTCATTTATACATTCAACAGCTGAATGACATTATATCTTTTCCAAACATATTATTGTGATGGGGAGATGCTTGAAAAATATTGATTAACTAAGCAGGTTAGCAATCATGGCCAAGTCCATGGCAACAACCATTTGCAAACTGAGAGAACAGTGCCAGGTAGCAATGATGATACTGATGGCTCGTCTATTAAACACTCAAAAATGACAACACCTGTCATCCTTGCATGACGTATACAGCTGTGGAGATGACTTTTCTCACTATTTTACCTTTGCTGTAGGGGGCAGTCATTTTTAACAGACTGGGAACGGTGTTTTTGGTGGTGTAAGTTTGCTAAATCCAATGTTCAACTACAAAACACTCCACCCCCAAGCCATTTTATGACCGGCCCCTCACTCCATATCATAAATACACACTATAGTGTCTGACGTGTGCGTAAATTGGTGAAAGTTCAACCAGTCACAGTCCAGGTATAGTAGAAAATCTGCTATACTTACTGGCCTCACAGCTCGGAGGATACCTATCCCAATATCCATCAGTGCAAGTCATCGTTGGAGATGAACTTAGTGAATACAAAGCAGAATCGCACTCAATAGATAATACGTATCCATTGGCAACTGGAAAACCAGGGACAGGGTCGTTTGTGAAGTGTCCATTTGGTATTTGAACTTCAACACATCCTCCAGCTACGGAAACAAAAATGAACAGTTTGGACGTAACCAGAAAAAAATACTAGTGTTACATAGTAAAAAGGTCTTAATGAGAAATCATGTGCTATCGTCTTTTAACATATTTTAAGGTAGAATACGCTTGAAAGACCCATCTCCCTGAAAGTCGAAGTTCTTAATATTATTGCATATGAAAATTTGTTAAATAATGAATGAAACGTTTTTGTCTCTAGAAAGATACCTGACTTTATATACCATTGTAATGCTACAGATGAAATCTCGAGTGCTGGAGTGTGAACATTGGAATTGTGAAAATGTAATTCTAATTAATAATATTTGTTACATATTGGTAAAATGTTATCATTGTTACTGAAAATATTGGCTTTGAAATTGTAACTACTGCTTAAGTCATAAGCTTAAGCTGTAGATACAATTTCAAAGCCAATATTTTCAGTAAGTCATAAGCTTATATAAACGTCGTAAACCAGATGCCTGTTTACGGCACCGTTCAAAATGTTTCGTTGCTTCAGCAGAAACATGTTAACATGTGCTGTCTAGCATACGAGAATGGCTTTTGCAAGAGTGTCAATGGTTAGTGTGAATATGTGGACTAAATCATTTTAAGGCGCGCCCTGACATCTATCATGAGCTTGACAAAAGGGGGGGAGGTAAACAATGGGAGAATAGGTTAAAATGGCTTATTACAATCTATGTTTTATTTTTAAAAGGATATCATGTCTAAATAATTCCCTTACATTCTTTCTTTTTGCAAATCGTTCCTCCGTTATTTTCATAATCAGTAGAGCTCTGTACGATCCATTTCTCACTATTTCTGACGATAGAAACATAATTCTGATATGATGACTCCACAGGTTCACCAACTTCCCAATTTGAATAAGTGATAGTGACTCCCCATACTGTTCTGAAAACACCCGCTTCAAGATTGTCATGTATTCCAGCCTTTACCACCAGAATGTCACTGTAAAGAGAAAGATTGGTTATCAACACTGTTCACGTTAACATGACTGAAACAGGACAGTTATATATTGTAGTTATTAAAAACACACAGACACACATAGGTACAGAACGACCGACAGGCCAGGTAAACAGACAGACATACAGACAGACACACACACACATACATACATACATACATACATACATACATACATACATACATACATACATACATACATACATATATACATACATACACACACACCCACCCACCCACCCACCCACCCATACATACATACATACATACATACATACATACATACATACATACATACATACATACATACATACATACATACATATGGAATGAGAAATGCAATATATAATATTTCATGCTGGCAAACAAACCTTGAGAACTGATCGAGAAGGCCAAGGACATGGTCATTTTCTGTGCTATCCATTATGTCGACTGGGTAACCAAGGTACTTGTCCTGGCAGTAACTAAGTGCCGATGTCATAATGTCGAGGGGTTCGTCTATTATTTCATAACAGTAGCCATTGTAGGGATTCTCACATACTGTGAAAGAAAGATGTCTTTATCACTGTATTCCATGCCTATTTATTACAATACTCCTTATCAACGCCAAGATTTATCAGAAATTGCTTCAAGTCTTTAATGAATTTACTACATATTAATGGAGTGTATAATATTATATTACAACGGTGACTTTACCATTTACCGTTGGACTACCACCTTCGGTTGATAATAATGTGATAGACACTTGAATGAAGTCGCTACGTATAACAATGTATGCACTACTGCAATGGACTTAAACAAATATGGCTGCTACTCGGTCACATTTGATTATGGGGTGCATATGTCACCTTTGAACCAAGATTGAGTGAAATTAGCAATTGCAGTCGGAAAATGCATACGTACGACCGAGGCTGGTATGCACAGACGGAACCATCGTATTTGACAGCCTTTTTGGTAGGGTGAGGATGGGGATGCATGGCCGCTAAAAGCTCAGAGTGCTCATACTAACCTTCACAAATTGGGGGTGTTGCATCCCAGAAGCCTGCGTCACATGTTATCTTGCTTGAACCATCCAGCACATAACCCGAATCACACGCAAATGATACAATGTCACCCTGGTTTGCAGGAAAAGTATTGATCGATGTAATCTGTCCACTGATTGGTGCAAAAACTTCGTCACAAGACACTGCATCTATTTGGAGATTAAACGTTTGCTTTATAACTATCGAGTACTAGTAGACAACGCCCTCATACCCAAGATCATTAATGAAAGCTGTAATATCTCGGAAAAATATTAGACTGTCTGTTTCTCAAAAGGGTGTTCTATTTTTCTATCAGAAGAGTGGTTTTCGAGATGTCCACAAGGAAAGGGTTTGGAAAAAAACTGATGACTAACTCCAATATAACCATACGGAAGCACGAAGCTAACGATCTAATGTGGTGTTACCGTTGCTTAATAAGCCATGAAGTCTCCGGCTTGATCCCTGGATTTGAATGTACATACACCAAAGCACAAATATATACTCTATGTATTAAACATAGAATTTTACTTCATGTTAGAGGGTCAAAATAGAACAAGAAGGTCGATTTTTTCACGCGCGCCTAGAGTAATCGATGTGGAACGCGTGCAGCGGTGTCGACCTTGAAATCAAATGTTCGTTATTTTATGATCATTATGATGATACGCCTATGCAGTAATATAACAGAACCCAATAAAGCGTGAGTGCCCGCGCATGAAATTTGGACTCGGTGTATTTGCATGAGTGCTTTCAGTGTACCCTTCGCCTGTACTTTCATGAGCGTAGCGAGTGCAAATACCCCTGAGCACCTACACTGACTGAGCACTCACGTAGCATGGGGTTCTGTTATTATTGCATATGTTTATCTGAAACGACTACTTTCCATTTTAAAAATCATACAGCGCCATCACGCGATTTCGTGTGTACCGAACGATCTCGTTCTCATTTACATATCATTTACATACATATAATGTACGCCAGTGTAAATACCACCAGAAAGCGCTCGTACTAGTCCAAGTAAACTCTGGTACATATGTACTACTATTCTATTTCAGGTACCGAGAATTCACAATCAGGCTGGGTAATTTATCGAATTTACAGTGTGGTTCCATCACACATAGTTCTCATGAATTAAAAAAACATTCGTTTAATCAATAAGGTGTTACCTAATAAATTTGATTAAACTACTGCCACCTGCAATAGGCATTAAAATTGTCAGTTCATCCTTATAAATCAAATAGCATCACTCTCGATTTAGTAATAATCTAAGAACGCTACAGACAACTGAATACTATTTGGTGTTTATATGCGAAAGTTCGCTTTCATAAATGTACAAGTGTTATTTTTTAATGAAAAAAATAGGCTTTACGACGCCTAACATTGATGTCATGGGAATATATATATATATATATATATATATATATATATATATATATATATATATATATATATATATATATATATATATATATATATATATATATATATATAGTTTTGGTAGTACTGGAACTCTTTCTTGGTTGTAACTCGGAGTTTCACGCATTGTGCGATCATCAGTACTTGAACCAATAAAGAGTTCCAATACTACCAAAACTATTGCGCTCTGCCACTGCGGTATAGAGCACTGTCTTAGCAGATTGATACTCACCGAGTTATATATATTTATATATATATATATATATATATATATATATATATATATATATATATATATATATATATATATATATATATATATACAGAGTGTCTGATGATCGCAATATGCGTGAAACTCCGAGTTACACCCAAGAAAGAGTTCCAGTACTACCAAAACTATTACGCTCTGCCACTGCGGTATAGAGCACTGTCTTAGCAGATTGATACTCACCGAGTTGTATATATATATATATATATATATATATATATATATATATATATATATATATATATATATATATATATATATATATATATATATATATATATATATACAGATTATAAGCTTACTATGTAAATGCAACTTACAGTCTAAAATGACCTGGTTTCTCTGGAATGGGATTTTAAAACATACTTTTAAACATATTTTAGCAAGGGTGTTGACACGAATAGAGGTCAATGTTCACCCTTTTACCGTTTTGAATGAAAAACATTTCTATGGTTGTCAGCGTCAACTAGCGTCACTTTTTTCGTTTGCCTATACACAAATATTCGCCTCTATGCACAAGTTCGGTAAAACATAATGCAATATTAGTTTGTTTGATATTCAGAAGCTTGAATGGCTAATAAGTAACGCGGACGCTTGCAAAACTACAGCAACATAATGCACCGTAATGCTAGCGAAAACGAACATCCATAATGATGCCACATAGGGTAACGTTGTTGTATGTACTGCATTGTTCACAAATACTATAGTTTTTCAACTCCGGTCAAGACGTTAGCGTTATTCAAATGCCGCGAGACTCGGCGAGAGTCGTGTCAAGATTCGTGTCTTGTGTTTAGCTACGGATCAAAAGCCGTCGCATTTTGACATGCGGTGCATGCGCATTAAACTACTCAGCTCTCTGTTCATTATATGTTTATGTATAACAAAAGTGTATTTGATAAGCACCATTTCTCTTCATATCTGTTTGTTAAAAGCGCGCCTTTATCCTGAATGAAAGCAAGAAAGCCTTTCACTGTACGTCTTTGTTACCGATTCTTTATTGAACATTGTACAACCAGTACGCATAATATCCTAGTCACAGAAAATATTTCTGTTTCAGAAGAGATGTATATTCAAATAATGACGCGAGTGTTTATTTTCTGTTTACTGAACGCTAATATAAAGGACAAATTAAAGCATGCATATATATATATATATATGTATATATATATATATATATATATATATATATATATATATATATATATATATATATATACATACTACTTTGATTATTCCCGCCCTGCTTACCCAAGCATCGAGCACTCTATTCTACGAGTTTGATACTATTTACTATATATATATATATATAATATATATATATAATATATATATATATATATATATATATATATATATATATATATATATATATATATATATATATATATATATATATATATATATCATAAATGTCATTTGTATTGTAAAAACGTATTCATTTAAATACGTGTTAAATTCGCCCATCCGATCAGGCTGCCTCACGGTAAAGTCAGCAAAAAGGACAGTTTCGCAGAGCCTGGCGACCTGAACAGACGGAACGTTACCCAGAATAACACTCGGTCGTGGTACATGCACCAATTATTGCCGTGTTCGACGCGATTGCAGTTTTTTGCTGTTCTTGTTGAATTAAATGTTATACATAGTGCATGAAACAACATAGCAACGTTGTCTTTTTTTGCTAGAAATCCAAACTAAATACTAATTTCTCATTCATTCATACAGCCATATTTCATTCTTTTAAAAGATGCAGATTATACATCCTATGATAACAAAAAGGAGAACAAATTTATGATAGTTTCCATTATCAAAATGGTCTGATATTATGAACTCTTACCAGTTCGACTTTTGCAAATTACAGGATGCTGGTCGTAGCAATTTTCTACACTCCATGCTCCACTTACGTCCATCAGGACACAGTCTTTTCCCTCGTCGTCCACATTCCCGTTAAAGTTTGAATACAGAACATTCTGGTTCAACACGTTCTGATAGGTACCCTCTTCTGCCAAGTCATGTACCCCAATCCATGCTGCAGTATGTCCTTCTGCGACTCTGGAGGTTAATGCAATATGTTACTACTAGAGTGCGTATAAAGTTTCAAATAGGCAGCACAAGTTTTACCTCCCGTAAGGGTACGATAGGTATTAAAAGGGGAATGTGTGTCTGTCTGTCTGTGTCATCATTTTCTAAAAATTGGCTGGCTCAATTGTAATGAAATTTGGGATATATAATCTTTAGGGTAATAGCTAGACCTGATTAGATTTTGAGCCAGATCTGTTATTGTTTAATTAGAGAAATTTGCATATTAATGAAATCAACTAATTACACAATATCTTAAGACTGCATACTTCAATTTCAATATAATTTAGTATATTCGTTAAACATAACAACATACATTTGTCCTATAAAATTCGTTGATGTATCTTACAGCGTTAATGAATAATCTGCGTAATTAATTATTTTTGGTAATTAGGCTATATCTTAAGAATACATACTTCAATTTCAATACAATTCAGTACATACGTTAACCATAACAAAGCGGATATGTCCTATGAAATCTTTTATATAGCTTAGTTTTAATGAAATATTTGCATAATTAATGATTTTCGGTAATTAGGCTATATCTTAAGACTGCAAGCTTCAAATTTCGTATAATATGATACGTACATCAACCATAATAATACGCACCTGTCCTATGAAGTTTGTTGCTACAACGTTTTCCTTTAATGAGTATTTTGAATAATGAACGATATTCAGTAATTAAGCAGTATCATACACTCTTACATACATTAACCTAAGAAAGCACGCTTGTCCAAAATACAAAGCCTGTTACTATAGTTTTTTTTTAGTTTAATGAGTAATTTGCATAATTAGTGATTCCCTTACGGGAGGCATTCAGTTTAAATCTGGTTTGTTATGTCTCACACGGTTTGTTGTTTTTGTTACGAGTTGCATAAACAAAATATAAACGTCACATATTGCACACAAGCATATCAAATGATACACTTTATCTTAAATAAACATCGTTTGATGAGATGAAATGATTTGTTTTTTGACGTAATTTTAAACTATGAATTCGTATTAAACAACCAACATTCAGAATTACACGTGATTTGGAAGTTGTTTTGGGGATGGTGATATCGAATTTCGAACATTCGTTTTATTCAAACTGGAATCGAAAATTTCACAGTACTGGAATGTGTGCGGGAGCAGTTTTCCTTTGTGATACATTTTTTGTTACTTTTAGTTACATTTGTTACATTTTGTGGGCCTGGGGTTTCTATGATCGGAACAGTGAGAAAAAATCAAATGAAGCGAAACCATCAAACGAATCAAAATCAGATTCTATTTTCTAACATGTACGTTCCCATTAGGAAAAAATTCACAAAAGAAGGCTAATGGGAGGGAGTGGAAAGGGGAAGTTTTCATCAATCGCAGTTGGAGGGACAATAAGAGCAGCTTACACACACACACGCCCCTCAATTTACTTTTGGGGTTGTTTAATTTAAAAAAAACGCCTGGCGATCTGACGCAACATAGTGGTCTTTGAGGTGACAAACCTACCCGTGTGTATTTCGTATTCTAGCACTCTAGCGTAGAGGGGGGGGGGGCTCGATATCAGCAAGAAACGAGTAGTTGACGATACGGTCTAGATCTGTTTTGACCAAACCCAAATTTGGATGATATATTTGTTTATAATGTTATAAGGAGGAAAAGGCCGGGGGGCATGTTGTAATTAAATAGTGGGAGGGAGGGTTAGGGAAGGGTTTCGTCAACACCAGTGAGGGAACACCCCAACAAAAATACATACTTAAGGCAGAAATAAACATACCATCCAAACCAGTCTCCAAAACACACACACTGACACATAGGGTTAATGTTTGTCATTCCAAATGTCCGAAAATTTAGACTCTGTCATAGTGTCACTGGTTTTGCCAAATTGCTATTACAGTTAATGCTTGAATAACTCTCAGGTTTCGCCATTTTGCCCAGCATGTTGAGTTGCTTGTACAACGGTAGTATAAGTGATGATCTGAGGTAGTACCATACAAGACATTACTGATTACTGAGGTAGTACCATACAAGATCTAGACATTACTGAGGTAGTACCATGCAAGACATTACACTTGCTTTTTGATCAAAGAAAGACAACTTATAAACGAAGCCAATGATGGCTGTGGGGGAGTCTATTCCAAAGTCTGACAATTTCTGACTCAACACCTATCAAGAGCAGAGTGATTGCGAGATTTTAAATATCTGACTTACATGATGGACGCAATGTGATCATTTTCGGCTGAACTGCTGACATCAGCAAATTGCATGTCACCGACGTCAAGGAATCCGCCCCGCTGACAAGACGACAGAGCCCTCCGCCACGAATAATCACCAAAATCTTCTATATCATAACAATAGCTGCCAAATGGGTTGTTACACACACCTATCAGGAAGGGTCAATATTTATCTTTAAGCAAGGGTAAATTAGCTATTTTATAAATATTATTTTGTTGAGATTAATTTATATTTCACAAGTGGCGTGCGTGTATTGACGATTGCGATAGATTGGGAAATGATAAAAACAATAAGTATCGTTTTAAATTTCACATAATGATTTCATTCCCACACTGCTCAAAAGCGCTTTACAAATATTACCCCTGGTGCCATGGCACGGACCTATAAATACACAACAGTACTTTACACACCTTTAACTTTGTGAAGACCACTACAGCCGCACTCACCCACTATTAGGATTAAAGCATTAATGCAACAAACTGTATCTTACCAAGTCATTAATTATACAGTTTGGCTGACAAGAGCACGACCGCGGTTCAATCATACCAAAGACTCTCAGTCATTAAGAAACAAACGGCAGTGATGAGGATCGCATCACCAACTTGAAGATTCCAATCCGGCAATTCCAACCGTTAAACCATCATGACTCCACATCATGTGGAAAACAGATTAACAGAATGATAAATAACAAACTATGCTGCAAAGATATGACAAACTTGTTATAGATCTGACATTTGTGTATGTTTAATACTTACCGTATATTAACGTTACACTTTGTAAAAGTAACACAACTGGGAGTAGTTTCCAGGAAGAATATATCGAGATTCCTCTATGTTTCTCTGCCATCTTTCGATGTCAACTAATTCCATCTAACACCCCTGTCAAATGCCTCCCCTTGAAGTCTTATCGACTTCTGAATGAGACAAGTTAAATATACATTACGTTTTATGCCAACGACGAGCAGTCAGAAGGCAACAAAAAACATTCATAGTATATCTCCTTGCGATACTTCCGTTTGTGTTGTGTTCTGCAGATGGAATTTCCCACGAGGTAACAATGGAAGCGATCAGCTTGAATAACTTGTTAATAAAGCGTACAATTTACAATGAGGCATATGTGTGATGGAGTTTACATAGCATATTGACACAGTTTCATTACAACATATTTAAGATAAAAGTATTTTGTAGGCAGCGTAATGACTTCGGCAAAGTCAGTCAGCTATACGATGCCTAACAACTAAATAATCGATAATCTTCTCAATGTATTCAGTGAAACCAACTTTTCAAAGAGTCTTTTGTCAGAAAGTTTTCACTTGCCTTCTCTCGCGTCATGCACAACGTTTCAAACATGTATGCCTTTGTTTTACCCCTACAAGTAGCTTTAACGGAAGGATATCCCGGGGGCTATTTTTTTTATAGAAAACAAACTACCAGGTACTTTAAATCTTTAGATTGCCCCCTTTTCATGGATGGAAATAGCAATAATATCATTGAAATTTACTTCCTATTTTATTCTATATTAGCTCCAGGAAAATTGTGAGATTTAGTTGCTATGCATGGACCGGATTGCATAGTTTAGGATATCTTAAAAGGAAGACATAATACATGCCTTGATGAATGAATGAATGAATGAATGAATGAATGAATGAATGAATGAATGAATGAATGAATGAATGAATGAGTGAATGAATGAATGAATGTACCCATCCATCCATCCATCCAGCGTTCCCAACACTAATTAATACAACTGTTAATATACCTGTATGTTCATCATGGAAGCACTATGATTCATAAATAAGTTCTCTTTTGCCACTTTTTGATTAAGAGACAGACATATTTCGAACAAATCACTTGTCTTTTTCAGTGTCTATTAGCAGGATCTGACAGAATGATCCACAATTGCTGGAGATGTTGAGTAAACTAGGGGTGTGAAAAATTTACTCAACGCCTCCAGTAAATTTGGATCATTCTGTCAGATCCAGTTAAACACTGAAGAAGGACAAGTGATTTGTTCAAAACATGTCTGTTCCTTAATCAGAAGTGGAATAAGAGAACTTGTGTATGATTCAATTAATACGTGTGTACGTATTATATATATACATGTGTGCGTACGTATGTACTTACGTTGGTTAGGCGAAAAAAAAATAATTCTGTGTTTCCGATAACATAGCCTCAGAAAATAGGGTAGGTAGGTAGATTTTATTTTATTTTATCTTTTTTAATTGTTTTTATTGTTGAAAAATATTGCTTCTGCCCAAAAACAAACAAAATGTTGGTCAGAATACCCCTTCTGTGATAGTTTTATAAAATATGTACAGACATCGCTAAAGGAAAGAAGTCAGGCGCGCAAATAAAGAAGACAAAGAATTTTTTGTCTTTTTGTTTTAAATGTTTTTAAAATGTTGACGGTCGGAGGCTTAAAATAGGGTCGGTCAGTTTATCGGAATTACACAATTGTTTGGCCTTGGAGGAAAACTAGGTTAGGTAGACCTTTGGTTGAAAACAATGTTCGAGTAAAAAAAACACACCACTAAATGCGCATGTGCAATGACGATGTCTTAGTTTCCTTGCCCGCGCTGAATTGCACTAAACAAACACGAGTTGAAAATACCGTCGCCAATGCCTACAGCTACAACACCAATGAAAGTATACAAATCTTGACAAGGCGATTGTTTCCATGGAGATGTTTCCTATGCTTAAGATAACGGTATCTAATTCGAAAGCGTACCCACTACGTGCGTCGTGTTGCCAACTTCACTTTTTAGCATTTACAATTTCTGGTTAAATTACGACACGAAAGTGGATATTGACACATGGTCATGGGTTTGTTGAATATCGGAATTACACTACAGAATTCGAAATAAATACTACAAATGTGGCATTCGAAAGTAAACTATTCAAGGGACACAGATCAAAAGTTAAAGTTAGTATTTTCAGTCCACTCTTCTTTATTCTTGAAACAGTGTTTTCTACAAGAGTATGGATTTTCACATAAAGATATGGACAGACCCATTGACTATATCTGCAAATTTAAAGAGGTAAGATAAACATGAAAGCGATGTCCATATGCAAGAGTATATCGATCGTTTAACAGCGTGTTATGCTACAGATGGATCTAACAATCACTGTCCCGTCATCTGACGTTGATTGACTTGTGTAGATGTTGTAAAATAAAATCAATATGTGTTTTCCCGTTTATTGAATTCCCACGATTTTACAAAAACTACAAAACTGTTAATCGATTTCACGTTCTAAAATGTTTGTTTATCGTTAATTTAGAATAAAATCTATACGAATTATATTATGATATACAAGAACTTATGTTTTGCTGAGAGTTTGCTATCAAAGACAAAGACAGCTACTAATATTCCGTGACAAGTTACGTCCAAATCCTGTGAGTAGGGTTAATCATTGACATTGATGTCGTCCACTCTAAAATTGCAGTGCTAACGTACAAGAAGCAAAGACACCTTTCTCATTTTAAAAACAAAGGTGTACTATGGATTTATTGTTGTTCACGTAATGTGACTTGATTTAAATATGTGGTAAAATTACATGGCATAAATTATGTAAATCCAACAGAGAGATGGCTTCAAGAGGCGGCTAGGATGCACTTGCACTTGAGCTCTTCCATTCCCATATCTGTCCAGAAATAAGTCACTTTTACGTTTTACAGAGTTATAATGCAACAAAGAAATAGGGATTCTCCCTTAAGCTTGTCAAAGACAAAAATTACTTCAGCCGGTTCCTCGATCAGTGTTTCAGTATCAACTAGAGAGAAGACTTGAAATCAGCTTGTGTAACCATACACCTATTTTCAGGTAGCCTGAGGACTTTGTCAGATATCGTTGTCTGTAATCCCTGCTACAAACTTGTTCGTACCAACTGTAATTCTACACTAAACATGCTTTGCACAGAACGCTTATCAATAATTGAAATTCCCAACATAGACCTACTATGCTCTCTTTCCATAACACTAAAGAGACGTATGAAGAAAGATGCTAGCCGTTTTGCCAGCAAATTAAATGTACTTGAAAGAAACCCCCATCTTTAAGCAACCACCGAGAACACCGAGAACGCAACCAAAAATGCGATAGGTATACAATTATTATAAATGCACATCAACAAAAGAAAAAGATGTGAACTGAAGGCCTTCTGTAAGAGCACAGCCTTAATTTTTATTCCTATACGCATTAATTATTGGAATATAAAATTCTGAGCTATAGCTATCTACATGATAAAACCCTGGGTAAGTATCAAATCAATTATACCAAACTATACGCACTTTGTCCAAGGCTCCGTGCTTCTACTGTAGGTGTTACAATTATTGACCTTAATGAGCACCGTATAGCCATGTTCTCTCTTAGCACAAGTCTACGAAATCTCCCATGAAGGTTAAAGGTTTCCATTTGTCCATGCGCGTGTTTACATGGACATCACGTCGACCACACTGAACATTGGGAGGCTTTCCTTCCCATATAAACTGAACTATTAGGATTTATATCTATAGGTAAGGAAGAATTCGAATTCAACTAATGAAAGTTTATGCACTTGCTTAGATCAAATATAAGAGAAATAGATCCTCTCTTTAAACCATATCCATGAGTTTAACTGAAAACTCGAAATTATATTTAGCAAGTGAGGCAACTACTATATAAAGTAACTAGTTCGATAAATCTACCATATAATTTTTAACCGTGTATAAGTCAATTGTTTTCCCCAACATGCTTTAATAACAGGGTCCCCATCGACGGAAACGGGAAAAAGTATGGATATCTATCTATCTTATCTATGGATAAGCTTATTTGTAGACGTAAAATACCGATAGCCATGTCTCGTATACACAGATGATTACAGACAGTTTGGGCAATAACATAATAAAAATAAAAATAATTTGACACAGGCGGTTAATATTTGACATTTACTTCCTGGTATTGTTTACGTTCAGCAAAGGAAATGTAGTGTCCTCCCCCGAGGGGTTATGGCACTATGAGTCACGACACAAAGTACAGTGACAAGGCAAAGCTGAAAGTAGAGAAATATCGAGGAATAATATTGTTATTATACCTCCAGCTCCTCGAGCATAATTTGTGAAAAATCCAGGAAAGTTATTGTGAATTGGAACATTCCAACATTGATTGATTCCGAGCACTACAGAACCAGTGACGTAGTCGCAAGTTGTCATGAAGTAGAACAACCCAGTGCAGGGTATGGAAATCTATACTTTTTGTTCGAACGTGTGCAATTCCCGGATTGCATGTGGCATAATATACCAGTCGTGTTGAAAGTGTGTATATACTCCAATGGATTAGAATGTGTATTGGCTAATACATTGAATGCATAAAGACGCGGTTTCGAATTTACTATAAGTCTATATACAAAGGTATTTGGTCTTAGCGTATATCGACAAGCGATTACTTTTTTTGCCTAATATTTTGTTGATGTTGATGCAATTGTGGTAATGTTTCAATTGCACACTTCTTCTGTTAAACTAATATGTTGGATTGCGTGAATGTAATATGGACTTATTTCAAGCAATATCCTCTAAGTACCATTTGCTTTATCTAATTTGTGTCAGGTATAAGTATCCTCAAACCTTTGGGAAAGTACTCGACTATTTTTAAATAAGCCCTGTGCAGACGCATCTTGCCTCCAACTCCTTTTCTTCTTCTGTCTGCTCTTCTCTAACTAAAAGTCTCTGCTTTTTTTATAGTTAGGTTTCTCAAATTTAGATCATTATTCCAAACTTCCCATAAACATGCATTATACACGTGAGTGTGATTTGTCGATAAAAGTATACTATTCCTGGTTGGAAAATAATATTCTGGGTAATTCTATACAACAGCTACGAATCATTCACAGTGACTTCGAGTCATTAAAACAAATATGAATTGTCATGATAAAGATACAATATTGTCAACAGTTACACATTTCATAAAATGCTCTAGTCGTCCATGAAAATAGCTCATAGAATTTGATATTTATACAGGTGTCAGGGACGTACAAGGCTGACAACTGACATTGGTGACTGCCACGATTAAAAGAAATTACGTGAGAAGGCGGTAGTTACCCGTTAAGAAAAACATTCGTGTACGGGTGATAAGTGATAATAACAAATAATGACGCCAATGATAGTCGAGGTTACCACATTCCATGTACGCCGGAAGCAATGATCGGATATGAGTATAGTTGCTGACGTTAAATTTTAATATCACACTTTCAATCTCAATTTACAAACTGCCATTCTATGTTCTTTGGAAACGTTCTGTCTCTACCTCAGATAGGAATCTTGTAGTGGTTATTTATAGAACAGAGCACGTATGTTACCAAGCAACTGGCGGCATTCAAGGCCGTTTCAGAAAGGACTCAAGCTTGCAAGCAACAGATCGTTTTAGTTGTTATATTTTATATCAAAGCGATTTTAGGGCGAATTGGTATTTAGACGTTCATTAAATAATCTTAACCCTTGTTACAGTCTATACTATGTAGTATGCTTTTTGAATAGAACTGTACTGGTGGCTATGGTAGTAGTGTACATGCACATCATTTTCCATTGCAGTAGATAATTAAGCTCATCAGAGTACATTGGACGGTAATATCTATCCGGAATTTGACACTTGATCAACGCATAGGCTCTAAACCTCACTTATCTCAACTGAACATGATACGAAATGAATGATACCTCAAAAGGGGTGCGTGGGACTATTCGCATGTAAAGCATACTATTGATAAAACCCATCTACACGTTATTTGGTTCCTAAAATTACAGCATATCACTTTGTTTTCTGTTAATGGCATTAAACAAATAAAGTAACGTTTTCATAGAAGACTACAATTTTTTCTGATCGATCTCGTTGGCACGTTCGCATTCCATTCATAATGAATTCCATTCAGTAGGCCAGTTGAGGGGTTTAAATTATACAGTAGGTTGAGGAGCTTAAGTTATACTGTAATTACAAAATCATGACACTAAAAACGTCACGAAAACATAATAACATTGAGTTTTTTCGGTAAAAAGTAGTTGCCTGTTCCTTAATCTGTCAAACTCATTCTGTCATTTTATTCAGTAATTGGGTACAACAAAATTTTATCTGTTAGTCACACAGAAGTAAAGTATTGGAGGGGGCTGTGTCTTCTACAAAGACTTCATTCCCTGTAAATCTATAGACAGTATCGGTATGTGGTGTCTGTGTATATCATCTCTACATTATCAAAACTTCATATGTGACATTCTTATCCTGATCAGTATTTTTTGAGTTTGGGTGAAATAAGGATACCACGTCACTGCATCAGTTTTTAATTTTCCCTAGGACGAAAAACCAATTATTTTTTAGTGGCCTTATTTATATTAAGCTACTATCATCATCTTAGCAGAGTGTCGTCAAATTAAATTATCAAAGTAATAATGTATACTTCTTTAGGCATGTCAGTGGGTTAAAATGAAACTATGTGTCACGCCAGATGATAGCATTTACCATCATTAGTGATATATTTCTTGAGTCCATAACAATGTTTGTTAGATTTTTGTTGAGCCTGACAACGATTTGTTTCAGGGATGAGAAGGTCATATTCATTTGCTGTCAATGTGTGTTTACTTTATATTTTGGTGAAGATGTGTGAAACATCTCCATGCCTGTAATGAAGTTTTCTTGCTATTCCTTTATAAATATTAAAGCTAAGCAAATTTGCTTCTACCAAATGTATGGAAGAATTGAATTCCGCTTGTATGGCTACTTGCCCAATTAGTAAGGCTACGCCATGGTGATGCATTCCAATAGGCTTCTTGATGTGACCAAACTGAATCCACAATTTGTGACCAATATGAAGGTCGGTTAGAGATGCCAAAATAAATGTGGCAGTGATTACGACATAAGAGACATTGGGTTTGACAATTAGTACCCTGTTCCCTTCCCTTGTTACGTGGTTCTTATGCTGGAAAAAAATCATGCTATTTGCATTGTCTGCTCTGTTGAGGAATGAAAAGTCGAGAGATTAGCTAACAGTCGTGCTTCAGATGAGTGCCCTCTCTATGAACAATTTTTGCAACTTCTTCATATGGGAAATTGAACTTGTTTTTAAGAATTGGCTGATATGTGTAATCGTCACTGGTCTTCATGTCATAGCATTTCCATGACGTTCTTTGTCTCTATTGTTGTACAGAGAAATCATTTCAGCCACAGTCAGTTATAAATAACCATATTCACCAATCTGAAAACCGTCAACTTTCTAGACATAACGCTCAACCTCAACAACGGTAAATATTACCCTTACAGAAAACCCAACGACAACCCCATGTACATACACACGCAGTCTAACCACCCACCCAGCATCATCAAGAATATATCGTCAGCCATTGGCCGTAGAATTTCCGACATATCATCCGACGAACACATCTTCAACCAGGCAGCCCCACTATACCAAAATGCACTAAAAACGAGCGGCTACAAAGAGAACAGCACGTACACCAGCACCCCGTCACAGAAAAACAAGAAAAACAGAAATAGAAACACCATCTGGTTCAACCCACCATACAGCAAAAACGTAGCCACCAATGTAGGCAAACGATTCCTTAACCTAATCGCAAAAAATTTCCCAGCAGACTCCAAGTTACACAAAATATTCAACAGAAACAATGTCAAAGTCAGTTATAGCTGCATGCCAAAGATGGCTACCATAATCAAAGCGCACAACGCCACCATCTCCAACAGCGAAACTAAACCCACTCAAAAACCTTGTAATTGCAGACAGAAAGACACCTGCCCTTTGAACGGCGAATGCCAAACGGAAAACATCGTATACCAAGCCACCGTCCACGGAAAAAAACAAACAAAAGCATATATCGGTCTAACAGAGAACAACTTCAAACATAGATACGCCAACCACAAACAGTCATAAACATGAAAAACACGAAAACAGCACAGAACTATCAAAACACATTTGGAAACTGAAAAGAAAGAACGAGCCCTTTTCCGTATCCTGGTCCATCAGCAAGACAGCCCAAGCATACACCAATAAAACTAACCATTATTAAAGCAGACAAAAACTTCAAACAAAAGAACTGAGTTGATATCCAAATGCCGACACGAGAATAAGTTTTATTTGTCCAACTTCAATAGAGCATCCATCACCTAAACTAAACCCGTTAACTAAAGGAACATCAAAGCCCAACATGTAACAACCCGCCAACACCTACTTGTCCGCACCCAATAACTCACACAATAACAACCAACACCTCCACACACACAACACCAACCCACCAACACAGACAATAGTGATGATATTTATATTGTCTACACTCTATATATACAGCACACCCAGAGAGTAGAAACCAGAGTTGTCTGATGATCGCACAATGCGTGAAACTCCAAATGACGTCATGGCGATCTTGTCAAATGTAATTTCCCATTTTGTCTTAGGCATTTCCTCTTCTAGAGCATTGGGAATAACATTCAAGACAGATCAATACAGTTTAGGGATTCGTGCGTGGAACTCCAAATTTTCGATATTCACCCAGTTCATACTTTGAAAGTCATATCAAAATTTGAAAACATTTCATCACTCAACATTTTCAATTTAGGAGCCATAGTCGAAACCTTTAAATTGAACAGACATTAAAATATTGCCTATGTAATTGCAGTTACTGCAGATATGTTTATGAGGATCCATAAATGCATTGCCGAGTTATACACGATATCCTGCAGTTCACGTTCGTTGTTTATGATATTGGCTTTCAAGAGTCGGATATTCTTTGCCTGCCAGGTCCATGTCATAAGGTCATACAGAAAATAAACTTCCATTTAGACTCTTTACTGCACTAGTTAGCTTTCTTCAACAGCAAGAGATCTAGAGTATATTAATGTGTACCCATGCATCATAGTGTTTTTCATAACCCGCAATATAGTATGAATATACTTAACTAATAAACCACTCTGTATGTATATGTGCCATCTGCCTTTGGTTGATCCTCTGCACTTATCGACTTTTACTTTAATGTGTTAAACTTATGTTATCGGTACCATTGCCTTGGGTTTTGTGTATCTACTTCTAAAAAGTACAGTGAATAAAATAACTAACTAACTAACTATACCCGATGGATCTGACCAAATTGCGGATAAATTATATACGTATGAACGTGTGCATGTTCGTATAAGGAGTCTTGAGCTTGAGCAAGTGCGTCTAGGAAGTCATTGGTCACAGGATATACCATTACCAGTGAGTGGTTTAATGTCATCATACTGTACGGGTTTGCAATTTGCAATAATATGTTTAGACCAGATTTAAACTGAATGCCTCCCGTAAGGGAATCACTAATTATGCAAATAAGTCATTAAACTAAAAAAAAACTATGGTAACAGGCTTTGTTTTTTGGACAAGCGTACTTTCTTAGGTTAATGTATTTACGAGTGTATGATACTGCTTAATTACTGAATATCGTTCATTATTCAAAATACTCATTAAAGGTAAAGGTTGTAGCAACAAATTTCATAGGACAGGTGCGTATTATTATGGTTGATGTATGTATCATATTATACGAAATTTGAAGCTTGTATTGTTAAGATACAACCTAGTTACCTAAAATCATTAAATATTTTATAGGACATATCCGCTTTGTTATGGTTAACGTGTGTACTAAATTGTATTGAAATTGAAGTATGCAGTCTTAAGATATAGCCTAATTACCGAAAATAATTAATTATGCAAATTATTCATTAACACTCTACGGTGCATCAACAAACTTGATAGGACATATATGTTTTCTTATGGTTAACGTATGTACTAAATTATGTTGAATTTGAAGAATGTATTCTTAAGATATAGCCTAATTACCAAAAATAATTGATTATGCAAATTATTCATTAACGCTGTAAGATACATCAACGAATTTTATAGGACAAATGTATGTTGTTATATTTAACGAATACACTAAATTATATTGAAATTAAGGTATGCAGTCTTAAGATACTGCGTAATTAGTTGATTTCATTAATATGCAAATTTCTCTAATTAAACAATAACAGATCTGGCTCAAAACCTAATCAGGTCTAGCTATTACCCTAACGATTATATATCCCAAATTTCATTACAATTGAGCCAGCCAATTTTTAGAAAATGATGACACAGACAGACAGACAGACAGACAGACACACACACACACACACACACACACACACACACACACATTCCCCTTTTAATACCTCCCATACCCTTACGGGAGGTAAAAATGGGGGATACAAACTTCAATTTTTAAAGGAAATAAAGTTTAAGATTACATTGGCCAAGGTTTATTTTTTGTGCCGCCTTCGATTCTGTATGATTTGGAGTGAATATACAGGTATTAAACTAATATTCAAACAAGCAGTCACTGTTACTTGCTGTAGTGCAGAGAATAAATGTACTTTGGATTATTTTCTACAGTGATAATTGTATACTATCGATGGATACAGGGTTGATAAGGCTTTGCTCTCATTACTGCTGTAAGGCAATAATTCTAACACACTCGAGAAGTCATTAAATAAAATATATTTACCTGAATGCGTATAAACACAGCTTGTGCCTTTCAAAATTGTCTATTTACAATTACATCTGTGACGCTCTGCAACAAAGTTACTTTTGTACTACAAACTTCATGTAAAGGATTGCATTATAATTGCTTTGAGACGAAGTTATATAGCTAAAATGATGTTGGCTTGGTGTTTCACTCATGGGGCATTATATTGTTGACACAAAGGTGGACATATTTCGAATCTAGACTAACAAATAACTAAGATGCAACACATACACAGCAGGATCCTTTGCCCAGTCACATTGATAAGTGATAAGTATTGCTATTCTTTTACAATGTAGTAAAAACAGACAAGTCCACTCGCATGAAACTTAATTGCAAAGCACGATCACGTATCTTAAACATGAGTCTGTTTCGTTTTCATGTCCAGCAACGTCACGACCTGCTACTTACGTTGAAATACAAAACATCATTTAGAGTACATGGTACAATCTGTTCCCCTAGGTAATTCAAGTAACAGGGAGAATGACTGCAAAGTGCAAACTATCTGTGCAATCACTTAAAACTTTATGTTTTCTTAGGGATTGCCATTTCATGCCAAATTGGAATCGTGTCTTCGACTATTGGTCACCTAATTCATTATTCATCTATGCCTTTTAGTTCTATTCAGGCATATTTCATCCACCGTTTCGAACAAGCTCATATCTATACAATAACCGTAGTTAATACACTGTTCATATACTCAGTTGACATTATGCTCAAGTCCTCAACTTTGTACTGGAAAAATCTTTCTTGACTAAATGCTCACGGTATGTAAGTGATGTGAACATATATTTTATACAGATTTGGTTATTGGCTGTATTGATTGTCAACATTTAAATCTGTAAGCAGACACCTTGCGTGCAGTTTAGCGTTTGATCTATTTCATCTTCATATACTCTTTTAATTTGAAGAAATATTGATAATACCTTTTAGATCATTCATGTAACATTAGTATTCATCCTTCAAACTTGTAATCTTTTCTAATTTATAATCATTTCACCTGGTATAGCAAATATCCCATTTGCTCCATGTATAGGAATATGTTGTGTTATGATTATGTTACCTAAATCCTATCAAATTGCATAGTTTTCTAAACCATGGTATCAGATATCACTTATTCATGCATAATTTCAAAACTCGCAACATACAAGACTCAAATGACCTTGTTCAGAATCACGTTTAATTGTACTTCATTATCGCCATCAATCAAAACGCACTTTACTTTTTAACAACCAAGCAATACATGATAGTACACACCATTACCCAATATGGAGAATATACATACCTCTAATTTGTATATTGCCTCAGGTGATTGCTATCCATTTTAGATATACTACTACGGAAATGAAGCTATTGGCAAACTAAGATAATTTTGTTGCATTGTTTTGACATACCACCAACTGAAACCAGAAAGACTATAATCAATTTTAATTACTAAATTATACAAACAAAACATAGGTACTGATAGCACACGCACCCACGCATGAAATGTTACATTTTATCTCAGTGTCTCAATTTCCTCGTTTGATGTTGGTTTGTGTTCACAGAGAGAAAAAGTGCATACTTGTATATGCTACGTGCTATCAGAGTCTATATTTTGTTGTTTGTCATTTATAACAAACACAACCTGTGTGAGATGTAAAAACATGGTGCCACCTAAATGAAAGTATACTAGTCACCCTGGCTTGATCATAAGCTAGCACAGAACTGCAGTGTAATTACGCCACCATAGTGTGGCGTGTCCTTGTAGAGTTTTCACGCATAGCCAAATATTCAACCTCATTCAGTATTTACAATTATATCCACATAATCATTCCAACAACCACAGTTCTAGCTTGTGGCTATCCTACCCTCAAGTTGTCTCAGTTGTTATATCTCAGACCACTAGTAGTGGTCTAGGTTATATATAATATTTCTATCATGAGTAAAGTTAGTGACCTTAAAAAGTGTGATTTGTATCTTTTCTGCCATTACTATTAGTTTTTACATTCCATAAGGGAAGGTTATACTTTAAGGATGAAAAGTCTGTCTGTCTGTTTGTCTGTGTCATCGTTTTCTCAAAAACGCTGGCTCAATTCAAACGCAATTTGGTGCACATGATTGTAAGGTTAATGCCCAGAACTATTTAGGCTTTTGGTAATGATTCCATGAGTATTAATGAGCTACTTACATAATAAATGTTTTTTTGGTAATTAAGCTATAAATTCATACATTGATGATAACAAAGTGCATGCATCACATGAAATCTCAAAATATACCTTGTAGTTTGAATGATCCATTTGCATAATGAATGATTTTCAGTAATTATGCTATATTTCAAGAATGCATACTTCAAACTGAGTATAATTTACTATCATATTTCAAATAATGATTTGAGAATATAATCTAAAATTGGGTGCACATGTTGATCACATTATTCATTTATATAATTAGTTATTTTTCGGTAATTAGGCAATCTTAAGTACACAAACTTTACATTTCGTATAGTTTGGCATAACTATTTGTCAATTAAGAGGTATATCATGTTTAATAGCGATAGCCAAGAATTTTGCTTTCCAACAAATATTGTGTTTCGCAACGAAAATCTAAAGACTTTGCCCTTATGTATGATATACAGTTTTAATTGGTACAAGTACAAATTTACTGTATCATATGGTCCGTAAGTACATCGTCAATATAAAATACACTGTCTGGCAGCCCTTTTCATACGGTTGACTACTCTCAGGTTTCACAGTCATGCCCGATCGAGTTCTTCCATCATAAACTACATTCAAAGCAATAGAGCGTATGCATTTCAGCTTATGATAAGAAGAACTCAAGTTTCATCTTGAAAGGTTAAGAAAGTCAGTCATTTCAAAGGATCCATTCTAAGTGTAATGCCATGCTTCACTTGCATTTAAAGTTATAATTTATTACGTTTCACCCACGTATCAACAAATGTTATCATTTAAAAACCTAAACCTTGTCAGTATTTCATACAAATGTCAGACACCTTCTTATGTATTTATGGTCGATTTTTCTGTTATTCATAATAGTCAAGTAAATTATAGTCCGTGGCCGAAAAGATTTTATTTAGGCTTGGAAGTGAAAGTCATGCAGTTAGAATACATGAATAGTATAAGTCCGTAAGTACATCGTTAGTATATAATATACTCTCTGACAAGCCATTTTCATACGGTTAACTATTCTCGCCTCAGTTTTCACAGTCATGCTCGATCGAGTTCTTCCATCATAAATTGCATTAAAGGCAATAGAGCATATACGTTTCAACTTGTGATAGGAAGAACTCAACTAGAATGGTTAAGGGTATAACGTGAGATTTGTATGTTGCTCCAAATATATGCAACAAATAAAAAACAAACATAGACAGACAGACAGACTGACAGACACACACACATACATACATACATACATACATACACATACACAGACAGACAGACAGACAGACAGACAGACAGACAGACAGACAGACACACTGTAACTGAATACTTTTATATTTTCTTCAAATTGTCATGTCATTTCGTCCCCTAAATCTTTTTTGTGCCTGCACTCTAGACAGGATCCGACTTTAGCCGCAAGCCTTTGCATTTGTCTACTGTAAATTGAGTGCAATCAAAGCTTAAAAGGTTACCATTATACTTCATTTGATGATAATGATATTGCAAGATATAAGGAAATGCTCGCTTCGGCTTTGCTTCAAAGATGAACTATTGCCAGGTCCATGACGTCACTTTACATGAATGTTTTCACGTAATATTAAAGCGCCTCCTTTTACAAAAGCTGAAAAGAAAACAAACGTGAAAAAATGCAGTAATGACATACTGCTCAATTAAGCCTCAGAACTTATAGTACAATAGATTCGTGACGGTATGCTGATAAACATGTTACTCATCGACACATCCATAGAGCAGCATTATATGACATTTAACGCTTCCGCCATGTTGTCGCCACTGCTGTTCCGATTCCATCTATTGTGGTGAGGGTGGGCGACCCTCAGTACAATTTATGGAAGAAATACGTGTTCAATTACAAATTACGAAGATACAATTTGATATACAGACATTTACATTTACTGTGACAAAAAACACAATTTACGAATTATAAGGAAAAAAGCATGTAATTTACGTTTTACAATTATAACTGGAAAATTGATGAAAAAACATTCTAATGCATCTTATTCCTTGCACTCCTTGAAAACATACAGATGGTAGAACGAGTAGTCCGCGTCTCACACTACATTAAGGACACACTTTTTTGACTGACTATTGAATATGCTTTTGGGGGGTTATAGCCAATTCTAAAAGCAGTGAGTAAAATAATAGAACAAGGCAGGAAGTACTACAAAGAGGGAGAGAGGCGATATGAGTCAATTCATTGTGACAATTTTAGTGATTAATTCAAAATTGGTAAAAGTGCTGTTTTAAATTTTATTTTTATCTTTCTTCAATACCGGCTACATCTTCCGAAGTCATTTGCAAGATAGCACATGAAAATGTAGGTTCCTGCTTGTATTGTTTAACCCTTCAAACGGCACTCGTATGTCGCTTGGTTAACCAGGGCAAACTACAACTTATAGAAATTTGCGCCAGTCTGACGTGCGAGCTGGACATCTAACATGTCTTCTAGAGAAAGATGCGTATCAAATTCAAACCTGATTCTCAGTTGGTAAAACTGAGCGTGCCTTTCCATTAACGTAGTTCAATATAAAAACCAACACTAGTCTCATCTATATCTCAAATTGAAACAACCCTTTGAAGTGAATTATTCGTTGTGCATTCAAATTGTGAAACTAACAGATAAAAGGAAAAGGTCATGATATTAAATTAATGTTGTAGACAATACATTAGGGTTAAGATTGTTCTGTAAACATCAAATTAAATTACTTTAAAGTACATAGATGTTGCTATCCCTTCCTCACAATGGTATCGGCGTTAATCAATTCACATTTCAATTTATCATCAAAATTTGAACCAAGGTAGGTATACTTCGATACTGTTTCAACTGTCTGGTTATATAATGGGGAGACTTCAGTAATTACAAATGGCGGGAATTAAGCCAAGTCGGTTGCTTAAAATTGAACCCCATATTATGTTTTCCCTTCCTCAATTTCAGTTCTTTAAAACATGCCATTGACCTCCACCCCCTTCCTTCCCATGGGCATACATTATATTATAGAAACTGACTAAAATGCTGCCGAGTATGAAAACGACACATCAAGTTTAAATTTCAGAATCAATAGCAAGGATTCGATCCCATCGCTGCCACCACACTTACGATTTTAAATGAAATGGTTCTCTCACTACAAACACACAGTGAACTTGTGTGGATGCACTGCTGTAATTTATTCCCGCCGTGTTTCGATCTAATTGACTGAGCTGAAGACGAGTATTCGGAAAAGCTAGACAATATCATAATAGAGGTAATTATTAATCCCTGTTCTTTTAACCTTATACGTGTATCTGCACGTGTTTTCCTACAATTAACATACAAACACATTCAGAACACGTGTAGCTGCACGTATGTTCCTACAATTGTACCTGAAATTAATTTAAGTTGACAAATAGATTGGCCAAACAAATTTACTAATTACTCAGACTAGTCAATTCGCAAACGATTTGTCTAATCTGAAGACTTTAAATGATTTATTTAATGGAATCACAAAATGTTAGTCGTACGCTTTAACTGTGATCATGCCCACGGCAATAGCAGCTGAGAGACAGACAGGGGCAGAGAGAAGTTGACAACTACATAGGAATACTAAATTTAGTAAATAATTATCACCCTTATGGTAAGTAATACTACTAAACTAGAGAGCGTATAGAGTGTTAATTAGGCGGTAGGATGTGTTTCAAAGCTCCCACGCAGTGGAGGGTTTTTTTTGTTACCAATTAGATATACAACATACAGACATTGATAGCCGGGAGGCCTATCAAATGATATATTTTATCTCACTGTGAATACAAATCACTGTCGAACGATCGAGACAAGGAAGATTCGACCAAAAAACTTCTTTCACGTCATCGAGATAAACTGTAACTTTATGTGCATGTGCGCTATTAGTGTCTGTAATTCATTTACATTCATGGCAATTAACGTTGTTTGAGATGTAAAGATCATCGTTCCGCTTAATTGAATCCCTAAACACACACACACACACACACACACACTCTCTCTCTCTCTCTCTCTCTCTCTCTCTCTCTCTCTCTCTCTCTCTCTCTCTCTCTCTCTCTCTCTCTCTCTCTCTCTCTCTCTCTCTCTCTCTCTCTCTCTCTCTCTCTCTCTCTCTCTCTCTCTCTCTCTCCAGTTATTATCACTGGTTACGTACAGGAACAAATTTTGACACATTTTCTTCAGTTACTTAGCAATTATAACGTTATAAATATTAATATCGACTTTATGTTGTTTCATTTGTTGTGCATTTTACAAAAACATGGTTTTTAGATCGAAAATCTAAAATAAATATTACCCATGTCTCATCCATAGCTACTTTCATAAACGTTAGTCATAAATTTACAAATAGGGCCAAAATAAAGAATTGTTTCTGGTTAGCACATGCATCAATTAAATATCCTCGCGTCGGTCTTTTTTCATGTTTGTCAAGCCCATGCAGTCTGCAGATCCGTGGGGATACACAAAAATACTCCCCCCCCCCCACTTCAAAGAAGACACCTGCAGAGCCAATCATGAACAAACAAATGACATCTACCCCACATACACACTTGCTCTAAAGTACTAAATAATAAGAACAGTAATAAATAGTAGACAAAGTGACAAGTTTGTTGAGAATAAAAAACAATCGCGTCGTCGCACTATTTAGGCAAACTGTCCTAACGTAACAGTTCTATTTTGTTTTTTGGCCTAAGTAACTTATTGTTTATACACACAACCTAGTGTTATATTTCGTGTCAATCGTTTTTGTTTTTAATTCGATTCACTTTGTAAACTGACCACAAAACTATAAAAGCTTATTTGAATGTTCACTATCACTGTCACTTTATACTGTGGAATACGTGAGTAAATGCAATAATATCCACCAAATACACTTGAATGTTATACATATAATTCAAATTACAATTTTCTTTATAACATATACAATATCATCATTAAATGTACAACTATCAACGCCACAGTGCTTTAAACTGAAGGATGATGATTTAGAAGGAAAAAAACAAGCAAAACATCAATATTAGACATTATAAAAAAAATAGAAAAATACCATCGTTGTCTTACAAAATTTGACACAATCATAGTCGCATTTTTTTTACAAGGTATACACAATTTGCACACTGCTAGAAATTCCAACATGTAACTAAACTGATTTGGAGAATGGCAGAACATGTAGATGGCTATCTCACCTACCTATAAATATTCATCAGCCACTAATATACAAATTACTTCCTTGAATATATGCTTTGATGCGTCTTTTCCATTATTAGCAATAATAATAATTATACAATAATATCATGAATTTGTCAAATAAAAACATAAATTCATCAGTCCAATATGTATCATCAAGCAAAAGCAAAAGCAGACCAAACATTACTGCTAAAGGACACTTTATGTATGGTTATGTTGTCAGCATTTTAAACGTTATATACATGATATATATATATATATATATATATATATATATATATATATATATATATATATATATATTTCGATGTACATGGACTTAGCCACCGGCACAGATATATTTACATCATAACGCCCTTAAAATGGCAAAACCAAATGCTTTAGTTAAAGATTAAGAAATAATAGTTATTCTGAAAGAAAATGTCTGTTATTCTCGACACCAACTTTGCATTTCTACGTTATGACATCTGTTTCACGATCTTTAGATTGAATATTAACTTGCTTTGCGCTATGACCACGCGCCGGCTTTTGTACCGATGGGTTAGACAAGTTGAAGATTGGGGACATTCTTGAGGACCTTGCACTTGATCTGTTACTTCGAGATGTCATCTTCATCACAGATGACCTTAGTCGTCTTCTCGGAAGTACTTGACACCGCAGCAACCTCTTCAGGTCCTTCTGAAGACAGAAACAAAACGATTAAGCTGATATCTTCTTAGGGTACTACTATAATTTCATGAAACCAAAAGTGACTACTTCATATATGAAAAGAAAGAGACCGGCTAAGGTATTTCAGCATATTTCTAAAAGTCACCTCTTTTACAACTATATTCCGAAATAGTTATGCAATTTCGTTCACTGTGGTCAAGTCTCGACGACAATTCTTAATGCGATCAACTATTTTTTTGCTGTGAAAATATCAGACTGATAGCCCATCTTCGACTTGAAATGAGTCATAATAAAATAAAGGTAACGGCATCTGACCTAAAGTAGTGTAAGTGTTAATACTCGATGGAGCGATACAACCACTAATTAACCCCTACCACTATTGTAGAAGGAGACTCGGGAGAACCTATTAATGCCTATATCACTTCAGGCTTGAGTTCGTTAGCGTGTCTGTGTCATGCCCTCCTTCACAGACGAAATATCTGACAACTTTTACTGAGGGATAATAGTGCATTGCTGATTGATAAAATCTATTTTTATTCCGAAAGTAGTCAACGCCAAACAATTACTGCATAACCATTCTTCTGATTTGGAAGGAATATGTCTAAGCGACTATACAACATTTAATCAAGCAATGACATTGAGCCAAGGTCCAACATGCCATAAGATTAAGTGACAAGTATAGCATTGAAATACATATTACAACCAGATATAATCTGGATGCCTTCCATAAGAAGTGTATCCTTCATTACCATCAATCAACATAAGCAATTATATTAGAAATTGAGATATGCCTTGTTAAGATATAGATCTTCGTATGAATCAAATCATATGAAATTGGTAGCATGTATTAAGATATTGCCTATTTACCAAATCTCATTAATTATGCAACTCATTGAAATTCAAAACTACACCATCAAACGGTACCGAACATATGTACGCTTTGTTGTCATCGATGTATGTACGGAATTGTATCAAGTTTGAAGCTTGCATTTTTTAGACATCCATTCCTAATTACCAAAATTATTTTATTTGTGTTTTAAAGTTGGATATTTCAATTTTTAAACATGAATACCATGTATCTGTTGCAACAGTAGTCATGGAGACAATTCATTTTGATCGCCACTATTCCAAGTCCGTAACATCCTTCCATCACACCTTAAAAACCGACGTCTTTAAACACTAATCTCAGCCTTCCCAATTGCCAATCCAGTTTCCGTGAATCCACTTTTCCCCTCTACAGAAATGTATACGTATTCACTTACATATGCACCAGGAGCTCTGCTTGCAGTGATTAGGTACCTTACAAATCTCCTATAGTAAGCTTTCTGTTTCTTACTACCGTGTGGCCAGTTTCACTAAACTTGATATCGAATTTAATCCAAACTGCGTGCTTAGCATGTAAATGCTGTATCCTCAAATAAATAATTAAAATACTTAACCATATTTTAGTGCATAACATTATTCATTTCATCTCCAAGAAAGAATAGTTATATTCATGTTTGTCTGCTATTTATAATCGGTATGCAAAGAATGTATTGTATGCTATTGAAATATATGTATTATCAATATATTACCAGAAAAGGCTATTCCCTTTTTCATGCAAAGAGTTACCGATTAGAAAGGGGCTATATTTTGTTTTTCCAAAAGATCAAAGTGGAGGTATCTTGTTCGGTGGAATTAAACGGAATATCTTTACAAATCTAAAGCTCTGGAACCAAGCATGCTATCAGTTAATGTTATTCTCTGAATGGCTTTAAGGTGAGTAGATGGCTTCAGAAATGTTGACCTGCAGTGGATTTTGTTTAGCCACACGACGTGTGGTGTGAAGTCAACTTGCTGCTATTGTAATACACGCACTATGTTACCACAGATTAAACAAAATAGACCAGATGTAAACTGAATGCTTTGCATAAGTATTGATGTACGTATAGCCCTTGCTATCATCAAAGAAAACACAAAAATATAAGAAGTTTGAATCATGCATTTAATATTGTCTAATTACCAAATCATCATTAAATAATGCAAATAGCTAATTTAAATGGCATGGCATTGTCACATTCTTCAATATAGCACAGTCGTTCATGTCGTTAACTCCACTTTTGCGTAAATTAAGAACGATAAATCAAAAACCCAGGCACGTGGTATTTTAGTAGTCACCTTATATGTTGTTATCAGCACGGTCGTTTGTTTTTATTAGTTTGAACATTACTGATATTGCCATCTGGTTAAAACCTGATGAAGGAATACGGCTAGATTTCTTTATTCAAGACTTTCTTAATGAGCTTTCCATGTTGGGAAGGGTGCTAGGGGCGGAAGAAAGTGTCAGAATGTTGTGAGAAAGTGAGGACACATCCAAATTAGCATAAGTCTCTCAGCACTAAGAAATATTTATCTAGCCATAAACCAGACCTAGAGATATTTATCTAGCCATAAACCAGACCTAGAGCTGTTCACCACTAACAAAGTGTAAGTCATACTAAAGAAAATTGGCGAAGAGATCACGATCTTTTAGTTCAGTTTGTATTTTCTGAGTTCAGGAAGGATCCTCGCCCATTTAATGGGGTTCGTTAAACCTCTTTCATTTTGTCAAGGCCAAAAAAGGTAATGTTTACCCAATAAGCATAATGGTTAATTCATTAATGGTTGACGACCCCATACTATAACACAGTTACACTCCAAATTAGACGAAATTTTAGAGTTTTCCAGAACCCTCTCTGTTATTACCTGTAGTTGTTACAAATCAAACCCTGTTCGACTTACCCATTATTATGTCAAAATTAACAAATTCACTACAAACAAATTCAATAAGTAAACTCTTTCAGGCCTCATACCTCAGTCTCGTTGATGATTAATGAGTTTACAGACACTTTCATTATGTACAAACTGTATATGAATATATCTGTACCATTTAGATATTAAACAAGATACATATTCACCTGGTTGATTACGTGAATGAGATATTCATGACAATATGACCCTTTCCAAATGAACTTTTTTTCATAATCCAAGCTTATGTTTCCAGTGAAATGGAAATGTATATTCTAGTCCTAGAAAAGCAGTATGTGAGGTGAAATAGGTAAGTAAATGATGGAGTCATTCGGTTCAAGGCTAATATACGAGTTGGCTAGTATATTCTGCAATCAATGACTGGTCTTTGACTACTTGAAGTAATGATCCAAATTTGAAATCATTGTTGACAGATGAACAAATGCCGTCCTGTCCAGCAATTCTCTTTCCTCCACTTGGAGTTATTTGGTTGTATCCTTTCTTGTGAAAGGCAACATCGAGACTGTATCATGAAATCATATAAATGACCTTTATAGGTAAAGATATATGTATGGCGGCTGCAAGGAGATGTTTGGTTGATGGGTAGACATTCACTTAGGTAGAGGTAGACATTTCCTTAACAACATACAGAGAAGCCTCGTCGCCACCTTTCAAATTCTGACTTTAAGCCATCGTATTTTTGCAAACTGGAATTCGCGAGTCTTTCTTGTTGTTAAAGGGGCTTTAAAAATGCCTCGTTAGGCATACGTTATTGTAGCAACATGTCAGAAACTGAAACTCGACACACACAAAAATCCACCCACTACGAACAGAAGAGTAATGACAGCGATCATCAAACATTATTATCGTTACATTAATGGTGCGTTATATAGACGTCGAGAGTAAGCTTACAGCAAACAAGATAAAGATATTCATATTTGCATTCAAACATTTTCCTTGTTTTTTTCTGAATGTTTTGCTGGTAAGAACCCTCATTTGAAACACTAGTTTGGCGCCAGCTAACACACAAACCAAGATGAACGCATTTCATCATATAATATGGGATTCATACCCAAGTAATTTTACGTCACGATATTACGTGTCTACGTCATTAATTGAAAGTGGTCATTAATTACATTAATTATTCATCAATAATAATTGCTCAAACGTAATTAGAATAATTATCTTATTACATACCATGAAGTTTTCATTGACAAACCCGTACACAATCGGGTTTACAAAGCTGTTGGCACAAGCAAGTGAAAGAAAACAGCCCTGTAGCATTCTCATCATGTTCTGGGTTGCCAGGACTTGGTACAAATCTGGTTCGAAACGTATGAGTAATATGGTGACGTGTAGAGGCAGCCAGCATAGAGCGAACATCAGCACTATGATAACCATCATCTTGATAGTCTAGTAATAGATGACATCATCAAAATGTGAATATCAATGAAATCATCGAGAATAACTTTCCAGAGCTCCTGCTCTCATATAAAACATCAGAATGATTATATATACAGACCCTTTACTTGTTCTAACCACCCTTGTGCTATGTTCAAAACAATGTCGAAATCTTTTCCCTTGTTCTGCGATTAAAAGTCCCTGCTATACCACAGGGAGAGATATTGTTATCTAGGACATGCATAGGCATTCGTATGTTTTGCTATTTTGCCATTTGCTTGATCGTTAACGCCCATTTAAAGTTCGAATCCAGGTCACCTCGCAACACTTATCTAATAGTTAAATTATGTTGCACGCGATTTCATCATGGTTTACATATGAGAGCCAATTAGAGTCAGCATAGTTGTTGATGGTAATTTCAAATTAAGAACAGCTTTCTGTGCTAATAATATTGGCAGAAGTCTTTGTTTGGTTTTATTAGCTGGATATAATATGATCATTATGAACATTAATGAACTACGTGAATCTTTATACGTGTATATTAGTTTGTATGCGATTTTCTAGCAACCTCAGATCTAGATCTGTCTGTCTTCTTAAGTTTATCATAAGCATAAAGCCTAACCTAAGAAAAGACTACTTATCCAAAATTTGTTAGTGGGTAAACAGTTATAAGGAATATTGTGAACCGGCGCTTCATAACTTTGTAATTCGCTCTCTTTCGACAGTGTCAAATTTGAGAGGAAGCTGAAGACCTGTCTACTCAAGGAGGAATTACAACTGTAGCCATTGAACCGAATAATGTTGTTTTGTCTTGTATATATAGGATTAATATTTAATATGTTTAATAGAACAATGAACAGAAAATTCCAAATTAAACATATGCATCTACGTCTCAATATATGTCATATAGCAACATTGATCATATATTGAGTATATTAAATACAGTTTTTGTGAATAGCAGTAGAAATACCTTTCTCTTTGACTTCATATGCACTAAATCTCTATTATGGTCCGTATTGCCTGGTAGCTTCCTCCCCCATAATCGTCTACCGATATGCACATATGTGTACGACAGAAAACTCAGTGGGATAACGTAGGTGATAATGAAAATGAACACTTCATATCCCCCGGCAGAGTTTCTGTCAAACCATTCAGCACAGAAGGTCACAGTAGCTTTTTCTCCAACATAATCGTGATTTAAGTCATATGAAATAGCTCTCACTGACACAAGTTGTACAATAGAGAGGGCGAGGGATACAAACCAAATTATACTGATTACGAGTTTGGTACGGTTCCTGGTCATTCGTTTTTTCACTGGATATAGAATAGCGTAGTATCTATCTATACCGATTGCTGTTAAAGTGTAAACACTGACACACACAGACACCTGCGAAAAAAAACAACGACGTAACTTGTTAGAATTTTTACAAGAAATATATTAAATATCGCAATCTTTACAAGAGCCCAGTATTTATTAACAGCTTGCACAATATCAAAATTCGTACACAAAATTATATTCTCCAGCAACTACGCTCAGCTAACAAACAGGTCTTATATTACAAGGTACTCAATGATTGTGTTTCAAAATGGTGTCATCTCTTGGAGACCTAGGGAACTGGTGACAGGTGCTGTGTGTCTCGGGTTTGTATTTCTAAAACACAGCTATGTTAATTTTATGTGCACAGGAACGTTATCAAGATAACGTCTAGGGCAAAGCGTAATAGTTCTGAGAAACGTACCCTGCTATTACGTATACAGGGTGATTACATTGTCTACTTCATAAAAATAAGTCGATTACCACTTATATTCGGTATGCAAAGAATGTATTGTATGCTATTGAAATACATGTATTATCAATATATTACGCTCAGCTAACAAACAGGTCTTATATTACAAGGTACTCAATGATTGTGTTTCAAAATGGTGTCATAATAGGATATATCTTTACTCTTACTGTCATGAAAACTCTTCATTTCCAAATTTAACATTAATACCTACAAGATGTACTTTATAAATGCGGTTCATATAACTACATTTCATTCGTCATCATTCGTCGTTATCAGACAGGCGATAATTACAGAGTATTGCATAAAGCTGTGCCAGCCCTATGGAGCCATAGTGGTTATACCAGCTATATGTAAAATATCACTGTAACAGCTCTGGCAGCAGATATAGCTGTGATTACCTAGATTTGACATACCTAGATTTGACAAGTGTGTAACTGGTATGCTAATATATGTAATATGGATGTGACAAATAGCAATGCAATATAGGTGTTTATAACATCCATATACAAGAGCTTATTCCCATAGTCATGTATAAATTATGTATATGTAAGCAATACTGTAAAATGATATTTTTCACAGCCATGTACCAGCTATATGTGAGCACTGCTCTAACAAAGGTGTCTCTCACAATCATGTAACAGTTGTGTGAGCAATGCGGATCTACAAAAGGACTGCATGATTCCAATATTACGTTCCTGTATAAACTCCTCTGTACCTCTTGCTATTTTGATTAATCAGCTCGTTGCCGATTGGCTGTTCGAAACTAAGCCTATGTAAAGAAAGCTCCTGGAAACAATCACTGCTTCATGGGCCACCAAAAGTGAAATCAATCCAGCATACATAGATTGACAGTTTGACACAATAAAAATGCAGTTGTATTGGAAATCATACAAGTAGACTCACCAGGAAGCTGTCGAGAACTTTTTGCGCTCCATGATTCCGGGTTTAGTGATGGGAGGTGCTTCTGATTTTGAAATGCAGCGGTCGTCTGACGTCATTAGCCAACGCCTCTTTCTCAGCCAATCAGCAGTGAATATTTGACGGGTACATCACATGACTTGCCTTTGACATATAGAGGATTTTATACAGCGCTCGCTTATTGTAAAAGGTCAATTTTTCTCATTACAAAAGCATTTGTTGCCCCCAGTATAGCTTTATTTGTCATATATTCTTCATGCAGTTATGTTTTTGTTGAGCAAATGTACCTGTTTTGTTCATATTTGAAAGGTTAACAAAATAGGATGTCCGCCCTTTAGAGTTGTTTACTAGTAGAGATTGATACATTTGTAGCAGCAGGATTCATACGGTATTTTCTTAAGAAAACGGCAATGTAAGCAATAATACGTGCCCCTGTGCTCTGAGGCACAGGTCTGGTACATGGCTGCACTTCTCTTACTAGTGTCAGAATGTTCGTGATTCCCTGTAATGTATGCTGGTTAACAGTGGAGAGTTACTATGTGGCATAACTTAAGTCATTTTCGATATGAAATAAAAATAACATAGAAAAATGTCCAGACAAGGTTTGACCGACAATGTACCCATTTCAAAATTCCAAATCAAATTGTAAATAATATTTTTTTTTACTTTAACCTTCACAAAGTTTTTTGGTTTTATATGTATCAAAGTAAAAAACGTTTAGTCATACCTGTTGCAGAAACACCACAGTAGGACACATCACTTTTCCAAATATCCACCGACCATAGATAATTGTTGGAAATGTGAAAGGCATGCAAAATATGGCCATTGTCAGATCAGCAATTGCTAAGTTAACGAGATAGGTTGTCAAGTCAGTCCACATCTGTGCGGCGCAGGTAAGAACAAGGATAAGCAAAACATTGCCAAGAGATGACAATATTATATTGACAATGAAGCTGAAAGTGAGAACAATTTGAGCCGTTTGTGGTAGTTTGAGATCATCCGGCGAATATATTCTATAGTTATCATCAGGCGAATCTACTCTATGATCATCTGTCGAGTTAAGGTATATATACTGCAACAACAGTTCACGTAATTTCCTGTAGTTGATCGTTTGAGATTCAAGCAAGGGTTCCCAAGTTTGACAACACAGTCCATCCAAAATGCTGTTTTCATCCATCGTTATCACTTTACAAGAGCTCGGTCGAAGAACCTGTATGATATGAAAGTAAACCCGGGAATTTAGAAAGGGGGAGATGGGCGTGTTCCATTTGATAGACATAAATCTGATTGGTATGGAATAGCTGAATACAGACAATATCCATTCTACAAGAGACATGAACATAATGATTTACGATGCGAAACATACACTGCATGTCTGTGTGTCTGCCTTTTTTCCAGACTTTCCACAGTTGAGTTGAATTGGTGAATATGCACCAAATAGCATAATGTACTTGTAGTGGTATGATTTATCACATCTTACAAATATTATGCTCTACGAATATTCCCCTCTTTAGTGTTGCAGAGCTCTGTGCAGAGAAATGAGGGTCCTGCTACATGTAATTCAATTTGAAAATCAGACAAATTAATCAGATATGCATGGATTCCTCCATCCTTGTTTGATGATTACTGCCCGTTCGTCTATCCATCCATCTACATGTCTTTGCAAACACACACTCCACGCACACGCACACACACACACACACACACACACACACACACACACACACACACACACTCCACTCCACTCACACACACATGCACACACACACACACACACACATATATATATATATATATATATATATATATATATATATATATATATATATATATATATATATATATATATATATATATATATATATATATATATATATATATATGTTGAGGGTAGAAGAAAATCAAGTCGGGTTTTTCGTCTCTACAAGCCTGTTTCGTGAGTAAATCACTCGTCAGGAGATGTTGATGTACGTATATATATGTATATATATATATATATATATATATATATATATATATATATATATATATATATATATATATATATATATATATATATATATATAAACTGCCTTATTCATGATTAAATGGATGAAGATCTGTGCCTTTATTATTACCTTTATTAACTTTTATTCTTTACATTACCAGTACACATCATTAAGTACACAACCTCTCGATACACTTGACATAAATGAATGGAGTGGAATCTCTTGACATGGTATAGAATTTAATCCATATAGAATATTGCATGGCTACATTCACATTTATAAAAGTTTTATTTGATAAATTACAAATGAAAATCAAGTTGTAAATGTCAAAGTGGTTATGACTATATCCACTAAATGACAAAAGCTATCATAAACTCGACGGAAGTTGTTAAAGCTTTATGGTTTTGATCAGACAACTAATAAAACATTCTGTAACAATGTTAAAATACCAATAATTAAGCATTGTACGTGTTAAATAGGTGTCGATTGTATATCCAGAAGTAGTACAGCAACATTTTGAAATCATGATGCCATTGGGACGCTGACTTGGGGATGTGAACCTAAAGATCAATTTGAGCAGATTTTATATTTTACTCTATATATGTAAGGCTGCGCCAATGCATTTTACCAATAGGTCATTTATACTGTTCAGGGTGGACGATATTACAAGTAAGTCAATTATATAGCTAACAGAACATTTTCAAAAAACGTTCAAACGATTTCTTGTAACAGTAACATAGCGAGTAGTGTGACTGTTTGGAAAAACGTGTATAATACTAGAATCCACGACAACATAAATTTCTTTTTTGTACTCATGACTAAATGTCCAATAAATCATAATTTAATTAATTGACGGTTATGTATAACCTCGGGTCACATCTGTAGATAAGCTCTGCACATGAGACCAGTGGTTTATCAGGAAACTAATTTAATCAACGATAATACATGCTCTATTCATTTACAGCACGAAATTTAAACACATGAATTATTCAAACGGTAACTGAGGTAACTTCTGACCAAAGGCTATGTGTGCGGATTCATGTAAGAGATATTTAAATGTGGAGATTAAGCGTGTATTAAAGTGTTCTTGAGTTTAGCTTCCAGGTTATAGATTCTATCGCAGTGCAAGCTAATACTCCTGAAAAAGAAACGTTATGGTTATTATAAAATTACACGGAACTCATCAAATGTTACTCTGACACCGGATTATGGCTAAAGTAAATCGTGCTGTTATTTCATTTCTTTAAAATCTACAAAATGTAAGCTTACGTTAACCAGATATATCTACAAAGATTATGAGTACCTCGGGAATGCATATTTGGAGACATGTCAGCAAAGCGGCACCCTCATACTAAATCGTCTGTACACGCTTTTCATGCGGATGTCTGGTAATTGAAGTCTCTATACGATGTTTACCTAGTAAAATACCTGTTCAATACATATTAATAGTCCTTATCAGATTGCGTTATTTGAGCAGATGAAACCATGACCGAGAATGTGTATCGTGACAGTCGTAATTGAGATAAAAAATGTTTTATAGAAAGGCAAATTAGGAAGGGTCGCCTTATAGCACGACGGAATTGGGAGAGGGTCATGTTTTCCACAAAAGCCCGGACCTGATTCCTCCTGGTCCTCCCTCTTTTAATACTGACGACTCCCTTATACAGATATGGTAGATGTGGGTGGTGGGGGTCAAAGGGCAGTTATGATATTCAAGACAATGGCTAACAAAATAGTTTTACAAATGCACAAGAAAATAGTTAATTTTGAAACTTGGCTTAAGCAAGGGTTAATACTACATGTATAGATTTATATTCAGTGGTTTATGTCTTCCTGCAATGGATGGAACAGAAGATAACTCCTAGTATAGAATGCGCAACAATAACTCATCGCTTCAGTATAGTGTTTAATATTATACACATTGCCTGGCCATGAGGACACTAGTTTTGGGCTATTACCCCGTGAGTTGTAATGTAGGAACTATATCTCGAGGCTAAAATCAGAGGGAAATTGTTGCTGCATAATAGTACAAGGGGTAATATGACATATAATAGTGCCCGAATAGGGCCAGGTAATAAGTGTTTTATAGCACACCAAATTCTCACTACTGTAATAGTGCCCTAGGGAAAATAGAAAACTAATATTGCCCTATGTATGCAAATTGAAGTAACTACCGGTCACTACTCCATACCACATGACACTGCCTAAGCCAATTACTGAAAGCTGCATAAAAAGCATGTGTTCTTATAATGGATTACAATCAATCATACCATACTGTATCATTTTCTGGCCAGAATATTTGCATACTAAGTTTAATAACGCTTTAGTGTCCTAACTTTGTAATACAACCCAACAGGATCAAAACTGTAAAAATTTGTATGAAATTCTTTTTTTAACTGCAACATTACATGTATGCATTGGATATTGCACAAACTGGTTGTTAAGTTGACCGAAAAATAGTTAGAAATTGGAGGAGTGTTTCAAAGTGCGTTATGGAGTAGAACAAGAAACTAAAAACTGTAGTTGATACACAGAACAAAACATACTGAAAAATCATCAACAGTTACAGCTACTGTCCTTTCAATCTGTCCACATTATTTCCATCCATCTATCAGTGAATTTGTCATTTTGAGATGTGGGGAGGGTCACATTTTAGAACTTGGGATGGGGGGGAGGTCACATTTTAGAAAAAGGAGTAGGAGGAGGGTCACATTTTACAGCTCAGACATACCCTAAATCCTCTCCTCCTCCTCCCCCCCCCCCCGGCCAATCCCCCTCGTAATTACTGAAGGCACCCTTAATTGCATTCTTATCCACTGTATCAAACATATATGATATGTTGTATGCTGAAGAGAGTAGCTTAGAATTACAAATATCACAATGTATGTGATGTGTCGTGCTAAAACATTGAAACAAAGTCATGAAACCTAAAACAAAACGTTACCTGGCAGGACAAAGATCTTATTAACATTGCTACATTTTATAGTATATTGAGGGCGCTGTCTAGTCTGTAAGATACAGACATTCATGCCACGGAAATACATTGAATTTAAAATGTGCCATTTTCAAGGTATCTCACTGGGCCAGGACAACTAACTAACTTCGTCATTGCGTATAATAAGATGTCCAATCCTGCACAACTCTTCAGTCTTTTAAACGTAAATGTAAATTTTTCATCTTTTAGAAAATTGCCTTAGTTTTGTAGTTGTTTTGTTCTTATTCTGGCTTTTGCCATTTTACAGCCTTTTGTTTTCGTTTTATTGGTTTGTATTTTTACTTCTTGGTATTTTTAATGTATACATTGTATATTTTTATCTCGACACTGTGTGAGAAGAGCATTTGGCTCAACAGGCTATGGAGTTTAAATAAAGTCTAATAATAATAATAATAATAATAATAATAATAATAATAATAATTCCCTGGTATTTCTCTTTGTTCATTCAACACTTTGGGTATCTTCCGACTGAATGAAGAAAAATACTTGGAATAATACAATCATACCTCCACAAACACAATTCAAGTGTTTTATATGTTCTGGGTATGTGCTGATGACGGATGATGCAGAAGATCTCTACACCAAGTACGTTATGTTCCTTCTCTGTGACTGTGTACAGCGCCCTCATAATGCCCATGTATAGACGTACGTGTCACGTTTTGTAATTGTTAGAGTGCACTTTGGGTGGCCCGTTAATCCTCATATATCACCGATGTTGTGTTTGCCGTGCAAAGACCCACCCCCGCCCCCACACCCACCCTAAAAAGAATCACCTTTGCTATTACTCGTGTGTATGTTTTATTCACTCTCGTTTCATTCATGTTATTGTTTTAGACTGGCAAAAGACCTATATAAACTACCTCCTGTATGGTCGAAACGTCGGTAATTATACATACCGGTACGTATATTTTATCAAACCTGAAGCTTGATTAGCTATGCAAAGTTTGTCATATCTTAGACTATCTACATCTTCGACGTATTTCCCTTCTCTAAACCGCTTGTCATGCTACATGCCCGGGGCCGTACCAGTGACCAACTCTGGTAAGGGTGTGTGGCCAGTGCTGGAAACCCCAGGCCCCATTTTAGACCCACTTTGACCAAAAATCAAGACCCCATTTTTATGAAAGTTTAAACCTAACTACATTTTCCTTAGGAGGCAACATTTTGGGGCAATTTAATGGCAATTACGATTTGGTAAGGACAGTGGCCCACATTTTAGACCAAGCAAAATAAAAAATAATGGAAAGTGGACCCCATTTTAGACTCTTCAACTCGAAAAAACGCACCCCATTTTAGACCAAAAGAGCTAGAAAATACACCCCAAAGGGCGGCACATATACGTATACTCATATAAGGGGAGTAGCCCCCCCCCCCGGGGGGAGGGGGCTACATGTATCAACGGCTACCGATTCATTTAGCCTAGCCACACCCCCAAATGACATTTGAGGGCTCCACTCCAAAGCGATGGGGTGAAGCCCTCAACGGTGAGAGTCTGGGTACCCAAGACAACCAGGGTGTGCACTTTTCAGAGTATACTCATTATGAGTCATAACTCGGTTAAAGTTTATCATTGGGTGCGTGCCAGGGTCGTGTTGAATATTGAAAGCACACGCTGTGTGTACTGTGCATGTGGTAGGTAACCTGTCCCCGGCCCCAAAACTTCCCAGGCCCGTTGTGTTGTCCAAAAACGAAATTTTCATTTGTTTTTCATTACCATGGCAACAACAAAATCCACTTGATTCGCCATTGTTGTCAGTTACCTATATCAGCTTGTAATTTTGTATCATTACGATATACTTTGGCTCAAATATATATTGTTACCATGGTAACCGAGCAACAATATGGCTTGATTGCCACGAGTCATTTGATGATGTCCAACATGGACATATTGGCTATGAATGTTTTGTGTATATATTGTGATTATTTTTTTGAATAGCAACGCTTCTAGTCATTGTCCCACGCAGTGTAAGTCTGTTTGCCGCTGGTTTCCATGGCAACCAAATTTTGAGCCGCAAATAATTGTCCAAACGTCGTGAGGGTATATCCGACAGTATGTAACTTACAACTTATCCCTGCAACTTATTAACCATAGCAAATTATTTTATTTATTTATTTTTATTCATTTGTTTGTTTTTGTTATTTTGTTTATTTATTCATTAGTGTAGGGTATTATTTTTTCATTATTAGTCAAGGAAGCACAAGGCAAACAAACTGAGAAACCTAGTACACGGAGAGAAAAAAAACAAAGTTTATTGAACTTGTACTTGAATTTGATTGTAAATGACCTCGTATCTACTCGTCTAGACATGTAAAATGCACGTAGCTTTTCTGTTACTAATACTAGTCACTTTATACTAGTGTAGGCTGTCATTGTTTTCCTTAGGCTTAGCATAAACAGGACATGCGCAGACAATATGAACTTTTGACTTTAAAATGATGCATGATGTACCCTCTGTGAATGTGTGTCAACTTCCTGACAGACCGTCTCATTAGTGACTCGGATCCGGGAGTGGACATCACGACTCAATGCGTGTTTTGACCACAGTACAGATCGACGAACTTTATGCCGTTGACTCTAATAATAGCCTTATCTCAATAATGTATCCGAGAGCTGAGTGTGCAACTACTTGAAATTTACATTATAGCCTAGGTCTGTATTTATCACTGCTGATCACGGTAAGTTTTTTTTTCTTTGTGCTAATGACTGTATACTACTGTACAAGAGATTTGCCCTTTAGCGGTTACCAACCTAAAAACGTCTATGATGGGTTCATCAGTAGCGCAAATCAGAACACAACATGTCATGCCAGATTACAGTGAGGAGATATGCGTGGTTTATTCATTGTTAGAATCAGAGAATGCTATCTTGTGAATAGTACATATAAGTAGGACGACAAACTTTAGCGATTCATAAACATGAGGTAAGCACATATTTCAGCTCTAAAATGAAGTTCACTTTCTATATTATTGTTGTTTAGAATGCACCTTTTTTCTATGACTTATATTCTTCAGGGTCTCGGCGCTTGCACGTACACAATGTTAGAATTCAAACTCACAGGCACTTGTTTCCCGAGATCTGTTTCACAATCAGATAAAATATCGATAATATTGACATATTTGGCCGATAATAAATGAAAGGGGTCAAATAACACGGGCTTCCATGATCGCATAAGTCCGCACACCGCGATTTATCGGCAGTTTTATTTAATTTGGGAACTAGGAAGGTGACTGAAGGGAAAACTTTCGAAATGTTTGACGAGTAAAACAGTCGGTTAAAGTTCATGGCTGTCGTTCTGTGGCCGTGTTCTGTTGCAAGCTTTTGTGTATATTTGTGTATATATTATTGATATTTTATTGTAGTCTTAAACATATCTCGGGGAAACAAGTGTCTGTGTTCAAACTGTACACAGTATAGTATACTACAGTGTACGGACATCAAATTCCCTGCAGTTGTCGTTCTTCTTATAAAACGTCGTAAAAGGGAATGGTAAAAGCGTTTAGGATGCAACTAAAGCCATGATTTGAAAGTGGGTATAAACCATAGTCTGGATGTCAACGTGGAGGTGTAAACCGTAATGGTACCGTATAGGAACTAGACTAGTTAACCATGGCACATATGATGACATAAGATGTGTGTCTAATAATAATATGTAAAATCGTATACTCTAATACTATTACGTAATGTTGTAGTACCGTGGTATACAATAAATGTACGTACGATGTTCTCATCAAACCACACGGGACCCAGATTTAATCGGTGGTTTTGTTGATAACAACAAAAACTTGACAGGTCAACAAAAAGGAAATGAGTATCAATATTCACACACATACATGAAACACACATACACACACACACACATACACACACACACACGCACGCACATACACACACACACGCACACGAACACACACACATACAAACACACACACATACACACACACATACATACACACACACACACACACACACGCGCATGTGTGTGTATATATATATATATATATATATATATATATATATATATATATATATATATATATATATATATATATATATATATATACACACACACACACACACACACGACGGATCCAAAGAATTTATTTCAATAAAGGTTGGTAGAATGTGTAAACTACGTTCGCCATGCCCATATTTCTCCTTCTTTTGTAAACACCCCACCAATTAATTCTGCGTCCCACGTGATCAAATTAAACGAGAAGGTACTTATATGGTTGAATCCCAGGTTCTCACATTGGCGCCATCATATCGGTGGAGCCATTTACATGGCATTATTAGTTTGTGTTGGACCAGTTACATATTATTATTTAAACAACTTGTCTTTCATCCTAATCCGAATTGGGTCTTTACATGCCAACAGGGTGTCTAATCCTTAAAGTTAAATATTAAAGTTTGCCAAGTAGTAGTTATGATTAATGTACCCTCCTTTTGAAGTGTTGGTTTTTCTTCTAGACTATTCCTCTATGTTTCGAAAGTGCTTTGTTAATGAATGAACAGGACCGTGAGATTTCGTTTCCGCTTATAGGAGGAATGTGCATGATGTGGGTCACAATCCATACCCACTCAGTATACAAGACCACCCCCAGGACTTGACATCGAACCCATACTTCCCCTTTGTACAGGCTTAATTAAAATTCACTTGGTGTCCATGCAGTACATTTGCTATCAAGTCTTTCTTCGTTTCTGTCTTAATTTACGGTCTCTGACAACAAACTTCAAACTCTTTAAGCTGTTTCGACGACGTAGTATTAATAATGATGATAATTTCGCCGTCTTTGCCCTGTGCGTATTCGCTGCGGTCGTGACCATTCTGTCTTGTATTCACAGGAGTTCGTATCTATTTTGAGATTGAGAAATTGTTTTTGGATATTAATTGAAAAAAATACTGAAATAAATTTCAAAAACATAAACAGAAAGCATGTAAATCGTTAAACGTGTGGCACTGAAGTACACGCGTAAGAATAGAACATTATATGACATCGCGCACGGAGCTCGCGCATGGCTCACTAGTATATACATGCGCGATGTTTCTTGTTCTACTAATTATGTGTATAGCTCTGCGCCACATATTTAGATTTCTATTTATAAATTTCATTATGATTGACATGCTTGTTTAGTTTATCACAGTTCTCATATTATTAATATATGGTTAACAACATATATACGAACACTTGTGCTGTGTATTCACCTTCAAAAAACTCCAGCACGCTATTTGTTTAAGTTTCACGTGACAACTATGCTTATGTTACCTTCATGGGGAAATGATTTAAAAACTTGCAAACCAGAAACAGCCAAAAAAAATGACATGTTTCCGGTGAAACATATTGTAATCGTTAAACTAAACTTCACAGTGTCTTGATCAACATATTTAGCAATACTTGGTAGGCAATGACCAATTCGTAGAAAAACGTCATTGATCCCGCTGTAGGGGAACTCCCGTATGACGTCATTGTTAATAGAATAGTTGAGACACGCTGGGCAACGGAGTCTCATATAAACATATTCAATCCTTTCTCCAGGAAACTTCTATCTGTGGCATGCATCTTGATACTTTATAGTTTTCATGCGATATATCACATCGAAGCTAGCCTAAGACTTGGCTATCTGACTTGCTGATCCTGCACGCCCCGAAAATGATGGTAGCCGGTCTCTGAGCTGTATAAAGTTCTACATGTATTTGGCTGGCGGTAAATTGATACGTACCGCCTAATAGTATATTTTCACACGGCTATTCAAAGAGTCACGTTAACGGTCTTAACATCAATACATGTATCATATTTCTGTACATAAGAATATCCATTTCATATTGTTCTCAGTAATCTAAATTCTGAGGAAAAGGGTCGTTCTGAGTAACTAGTTCATATATTTTGTGAAGAACCGTCCTCGTCGTCACAGTGTGTTTGAAAAATCAAATTTTTCCTAAAAACTGTTTTCAGACGAGGACAATCCCAATAAAATAGATAGCAAGTTGTCAATTTTGCCACGGCCGTCCTCAATTTTGCCAAGATTGTCCCTCTTTCAGTAAACAGATGCTACAATGCAGCATTTATTGTTTATTTTTATTTCCGAATCGTAGCAGACGGTAGAAAAAAAACATCCTCGTAAACCACGCCATCTTTTGAGGCGCCGTCCAAGACGCACCGCCGGTATCGCGACAGAAATACTAGTAACAGCTCTGGTTTGCGAGCATATGCTGTCCCGATGAACCCTCATCGACTTGCCTCTTTCTTTGAAATAAATGGGGCGTGGCCGCCACGACACATTGTATCTTAGTACAGTCTTGACAGCATGAGAGAGAGAGAGAGAGAGAGAGAGAGAGAGAGAGAGAGAGAGAGAGAGAGAGAGAGAGAGAGAGAGAGAGAGAGAGAGAGAGAGAGAGAGAGAGAGAGAGAGAGAGAGAGAGAGAGAGAAGTGAGTACCTATCCTCTTCCAAACCTGCACTAGCTGTAAGTTGAGCATTATGTTATCAATCGGACCATCAACAATTACTCGCTGATAATTGTTAAAAATGCCAATAATTAGAGACAGTGCCGTACATGTTAATTAGAGGTCCATAAGTAGTACAGTAACAGGTTGAAATCGTGATTATATTTGGGCGATGATTTTTAGGTGCGGACCCACAAATCAATTTGATCGAATTTACTACATTTACTCAAATACATTTACCCGAAGTTGATTCTCTGCTGTTCAGGATGTCAGATATTGCGAGTAGGTCATTACGTGTATATCTGACAACATGTGCAAAACATGTAACCTGTTTGTTGACGTAACAGACTCGTCATATGACGCCGTTCACGTGGATAAGGGCAACGCTGTAATGAGGCAGTCACGTAAACAGCCTCCTCATGTGTACTTGCCCCTATACTTACATGTACTAATATTTGCCTACAAGTACTCAACGTTTCAACATAATTATGAACAAAGTAAGGTGTAACGTATTTCTAACAAACACTGCAGGAGACGCGGGAAGAGTTTCAAGTTATTACTTTCATAGCGGTTGTCCGTTAACAACAAAAACATACCAACAACCAAGTATATTCAATTTTGGCGTAGAAGTGATATCGAGATATAAGTGTATATGTTTGCAAAAGTGTGGTTGATAAAATTGTCACCATACGGTTGTAATTTATACGCGTATTATACGATTACCGCAACGGTGTACTGAAAAGGGTCATTTAGATTTTGAGTAACGGATATTAAAAATAACTAATGCCCAGTGAATAATTTCGAAAAAACAAATCACACAACTATTACTGTACATCCTGCCATGCCCATCAAGTTAATTAAATCCATTTCATCTGAAAATAATAAAAATACGATGTATCGGTACGGTGTCAGGCAAGTGTTTTCTGTACACAGATAAAAGGTTATGTTGGATTCGGATCCGGCAAAAAATTCTGACCTAGCTCTATTTGAGGATTTTATTATTATTTTTTAGCAAATGTGATAAATTTTACAACATAATAAGTTTTGGTTAACTCTTTCAAAACTTACACTTTGCAAGTGAAAATACCGCAAAACAATAATTGTTACGAAAGGGTTTGAAATGTAACATTCATATCAGCAAAATGTCATCAACAACAATGTTTTAAGAAAATAAAAACCAAAATAGATCAGATGTTCGGATGAGAATTACAAAAAAGAAAAATGTCGCCGGTATATAGTGCTAAATAAACATTAGCCAAGTTGACTGTCCTTGAGAATTCGATTACAAGCGGTATTCATAAAAACAAAAACGTACAAGTCAGAGTTGACGCCAAGCAACACAAAATGATTTGATTATTTATCCTACCACACTACGATTTATAGAATAAATATACATCACTAATGAACCGTGAAATACCGGAGTAATTTGTGTATGTTCGGATGAGACTTGGTCGAAATCATTATCCCCCATCCGTTGTATTACAAATGTATTACATATATAAAGTGCGTAAGACTGTGCGACATGTCAAAAATATTGCATCAGAGAGAGAGAGAGAGAGAGAGAGAGAGAGAGAGAGAGAGAGAGAGAGAGAGAGAGAGAGAGACAGAGACAGAGACAGACAGACAGACAGACAGACAGACAGACAGACAGACAGACAGACAGACAGACAGACAGACAGACAGACAGACAGACAGATAGATAGCCAGGCGATATATAGGATTGGTTTTATTGGGGAGGGGTCATGCGAAATTTCTTTTTAAGGGCGAAGGTTTCTCAAACTTCTCAAGCGAGGCAGGGGGACTACTCATTCTTTTTTCACGACAATCCCTCCATCCCCATGCCATGAATAATGACGGCTCTAAAAAGCCCACGATGATCTGTGTTTGCTGCATGCTGCATATAGGCATGTATTAATGGGCCATGTCGAGATAACACCACCTCCTATTTGTCGCGTGTCGTCAAATATGACATTCATTTTTTAAAGAAAGTCAACATAAAAGTTTGTGAAAGATTAAAATGGAGTAAGCTTAAAAACTAGGACGATTAACTAATAGTCACGCGACGTTTAACAATCGTGCTTGTATCATTTCTGACCTATGTCTGTCCGCGTCCCCAGGCCACTACGGAGAATTCCAGTCACGTTGTCAGAGGTTTGTCACATGTTTCGATCGAATACAGCTGGCAGACTAGACATATGCCAACCATGTCACGTGACGAAAACTGACTGTCATAATGTTGTTTTGAATTGTAATTGTTATGTAAACATGGAAATAAGTGGCTAGTGCTTCAATTGTCGTATTTTAAAGGCTGTCATAATTTAAGGCGGGTAGCCGGGCTGGGGAGAAATTATTTTTGTCAAAAAAATTGTCGCAGCCCCCCCCCCCTTTCGCGCTCTCAAAAAAGTTCATACCCCCAATGAACCCAAAAAAAATCGTTGTTCCCCTCCCGTCTACACCCCCCCCCCCCCCTCCACTTCACTACATTAAATTGGAAATCAATTTCAGCGTCCATACATAACAATGAGATTTCTTTACAAATATACAATGTGTATGTGAGCTTTGGGATCGGGAAAAATTTAAAGGTCTCACATTGGGCTTTACTTGGCTTGGAGATATTTATTCAGCAGGGTTTTATCTTTCAATCTTGATTCTGGGCAGAAACACTGAGCATCGATATCCCCCATGATAGCTAGTGGGGAGGGTGTGGGAGCCGAATCCCCCCCCCCCCCGCCGCCGTACATTCTGACCCCAGCCTTAGTAGTTTGTTTGGCCTTCAGAAAGACTACAACTATAATCAATGTAATCAATTGTTCGGTGTGTGCATGTCAAAAGCATGAACACACCATGTGTGCGTCATCAAATCACACTTTCTACAAATAGCTTACCTATTTTGGCGGCAACCTTCAGACATGTCCTCTGTTGTCAATGGAGCTCGTGGTATTTTCCACAACATTACGTAAGTGATAGAGATTACGTAGGTAATTAGGATTTTAAGAATATCCGACATAATCGTGGTAACGTGAAGTGACTGTACACTCGTTGATTATACATCCGCCACGCTTGTGTTGCTAGAGAATATTTTGGGAAAAAAACATTTCTCTTGAAATTTGTATCAAAAATGAAACAAAGTAAGAGGGCGACAGGCACAGGACGAATTTTTGAGAAAGAAAATGTATTCCCCATACTCGAACTTTAATGCACTGGTCAGTCGGTTACGGAAAAGGCAACAAATCTCCCTTAAAGTATATTTCTGTTGGGCCGCAAAACACAGGTTTTGTAGTTATCGGACTAGGGATGTTTGAGGGGCTTTTTTCAGTAAATTTCCCAAGGCTCTGTCAGTGTCAAACTTGAAGCAGGGTAGAGGTCAGCGAGGTCACGAGAATACAGCGCCCCCAAGGTGAGGGGAGTTCACTGAACTGACCCAGCGATATCTGGCATGCCCTGCTGGCATGTACATGTACATGTACACGTGTGTGTGTACAAGAATGTGACGTGTATGTGGTGGGTTTGTAGTAGCTTGTAAACATATTTATCGTCAGAATAAATAGCCAGATTTTTTATTTCAAGGTCTATCCAGTAAAAGTACACAGGTGTGGTTGATTTGTATAAGTGAGGTAATTGGGACAGAAATACACAGGTACTAGGTGGCGTTGACTTGTTTATAACCAAGTTTTGTTTTCGGAGAAATTTGAAATGTAAATTGTATATGTTTGTATTTGCGCTGCAGAGACCAAGGTTAAAACTCCGTTGTTGGCTTACTAATATTGGTTCTGGTAGTTGAATGACATCGCGATTTGACAAGTGGGCTACAACTGGACCAGGTGCGAATTTTACCTTTTTTGGTACGTAAACATACCATGTAGTACCTCTCAACCAGCACGTAGGCAGCACAAAGTTAAATCAAATGTACGGTATAGTTTTTCAAACACACTAAACTAATATTTGTCTGTGTTTGTTTTCCAGAATTTCTGAAATAATTGGCCTGGTGTGCAATTATGGCCAAGGAAAGCCAAGCTATTTACGAAATGGGGTTAACACCTGGAGCTGGCTACGTCACGGGACCAGAAGGTCTAAAAGCACAGGAGGTTGCCATAGAAACTGGGAAAGAACGTTGTCACAGAAGTATAGTTAACATAGTGGGTAAGGAAAGACAGGGTAAGACTAGCCTACGGAAGTCTCTGACTAGGCAAGAATTCAATCCTCGGGAAGAAAGCACTGTCGGCATCGATCACGATCTAGTTGACGCTAACAGTGTGAATGACGCCTGGGAAGTGATAACCAATGATACAAGCAACGAGTTCGAAGAGGCCGTCGGAGAACATACATTGAGAATATTAAAACCAAAAAGACTATCAAAAGTTCACCAAAAGGCGTTCCAATACGCAAAATGTATGTTGAAGATACTCTTGATAACATTGACGAAAATGTTCCTTTATTACGTAGGGATGAGATTTGGTTTCTCGGACGCTGTTCCATGGTTTGCAATATTACTTATGAGTATCTTCGGACTTTCTGCACTGGCCTTCGGTGTGAGGGATGGATTTGGCATTTCAATAGGTATATACGCTTTAGCTGTTTTCTCAGATGCCGTTATTCATTGGAAAATGCACGAGTCCATATCCTACGTATCTGACTCTTACGGAGCAATGATAGCCTTGTGTGCGAGTTTCTTCTTCGGGGTTATGATCGACAGTTTCGTGGGACCATCATTCGGGGCATCTCTTGGTACAGGTATGGCTATTTCGCTGTGTGTCATGGTGCCCCCTACATGCATCGATGCTGATTTTGAATATCTCAACGTTGAGGGCATCTATCATGTGTTCCTCTTCATGATTGGGACGCTTGTCGGGCTTGGGGGACACAAAGAGGCTGGATTCCATTCTTACGTCATCATCCCTGCAATTGCCATCATTCATCGTAATAGCGCCGACAAGAAGTGGTTATACAGTTTTTTGATAGGACTCGGAGTGGGAATTACTCATGGATATGGACTGGTGATTGGAAGACAGTTATACGTCAGTGTTTTAGGCACCCTGAAAGCTAAGCTTGGGAAACAAAGCTGGAGATTCTTTACATATGTAGCTGGAATTCCACCAGGATACTTATTAGCTCTAATATGTGGATGGAAATGGCCAGGGGACAAGATCTCGCACTATATTGTCGCCGTGTCCTTCGTTATTATGGTAGAATTATTTCACATCTTCTCCACTCCACCCACAGCAACATCAAAGAAAGAGAGAGGCGCTTCTCCTTGTGCCATCAAATCTAGTCACTTGATAAAGGCGAGCGTGTTGCCTAGGAAACGAACTAAGCTTACAATCCGTGACTTTGCCGGACACCCACTCTATCACTTCGCCCACCATATCTTCATGCACAGTCATTCTATATATATAATTGTGTTCAATTTACAAGAGGCGGTTTCAGACATGGCCGGCACTTTCAAAATCATACTTTATTGGCTGCATTCCATTGAAAGCCATGTCGAACATCAAAATGCGTCAATCTTTCTCGTCGGTACACACAGAGATTCAGTGACTACAGCCGACCGGAACAGAATTGTCAGCGACATAACGAGTCGGCTTCCCAGAAAATTTTACAATATAGTCGTTTGGAATGACAGTAACAATTCGCCGTTGTTTCAGATTGAAAACTCGGTTGAAAGATCGGTAGTAGACTGCGATCTTCAAACGTTGAGAGAAGAGGTCTGGAGTAGAGCAAGGAATGCGGAATTTATGACGAAAGAGTGGCCTATAAAGTACTGGGCTTTCCTAAAGGAAATAAGAAACCAACGGGAAAGTGGCAATTATGTTGGCAACTATCATCTGTTCCTGGAAAAGTCGCTCGAAAATCCAATGTACAAGATGAAGACGGAAGAAGAATTCGTAGAAATGTTAAACTTCTTCCAAAACATTGGAGAAATTATCTACCAGGCAAACGACGACAAATTGAAAGAAAAAATAGTATTTGATCCGAAGTTTCTCGTCGACGTTATGGCCGCCATTGTTAACATTCCCGAACGATCAAAGCAGGAGTATGGATTCAAAGACCAATGGGATGAACTCAAACAAACGGGATTAGGGCGAGAAAGCCTGATAAAACACATAGTGGAAAGTATTCTACAATCACAGAGCAAATCTACGCAAGATGAGACCGTCAAGTGTGCTGCTAATTCAGTACTCAAGTTGCTACAAATGAACGATCTTATTTGCCCTATACCTTCAATAAAAAAACCTAGTGCTGACGATGAAGACATTACTACGGAGCACTTGTCGATTGGAGGCGTTTGCACCGCCGTCAGGAGTGTTTACGCCGTACCAAAACTGTTACCAAAGTTTAACTCTGAAGTACATTACTCCGATTGGGAAACCAAATCTGAAGACACTGCCCTCTACGTCGACTTTGGCTTATTCTGTCCAATGTCGGTATTTCTCAGACTGTTGTGCCAGTGTATTCGATATGATCACGACTTCAACCCAGAAAATGGGGAGCTCGATTTGAACATTTTCAGTGACTTTGGTAGTTTTAAATTCAGTGAACATGTCATATATAAATTAAAACTACTGTCTGAACTTAATATGTTTGAAATAGTGATTCGTTCAGCACCCGGTTATACAGCAGTGCCAGCAATAAACAGTATGCAAGACAGATTGCAAAGGATTGTGGGAAGGGATTTTGAGCAGTGCCAGTATACCATGGGACCAAAATGTCCCTGTCAATCACCACATGAGTTCAAGAAAGGGGCAAGAAATGAGGTATGTGGTATGATTTTAGCTTCTTCTTTTTTTGGGGGGGGGGGTGTTTTAACAAGGTAACAACTGGGTTAGAGACTGACATTGATTGATTGATTGATTGATTGATTGGTTGGTTGGTTGGTTGGTTGGTTGGTTGGTTGATCGATCAATTGGTTTAGAGGGTATGTGGGTGAGTGGCTGGCTGGTTAGTTTATTGGTTGGTTGGATGCAATTGGTAGGTAGGTGGGTAGGTAGACTGTCTACCGGACTGACTATTTGATCTGATTGATTGATTGATTGATTGATTGATTGATTGATTGATTGATTGATTGATTGATTGATTGATTGATTGGATAACCACTTTGAGGGGTGGGTGTTCGATAAATTGATTTATCAACTAGTGCCTTTCAATTCAAATATGTAAGTTGTCGGGATGGGGAGTTGTCGGTCCATCTCTCATTTAATATTTCTCCCTCGTTTTGTTCTTACAGTCAGCAGTTCATGTCCTCAGGTTGTTTACACGTACAACTGACAGTGGTTTAGGTATATCAGAACCAATGACGTGTTGGTGTAATGGAAGAAGAATAGAACTACGTGATGGAAAGGTACGGATACAACTTCCGTTTCCAATAAGTCTCTGAGATCCGTTGTATACATTATATTCCGTATGTCCGTCTCGTCTTGGTGACGTGGGCGTAAGGGTGTGTTCTGCCTACGGTATGGGGTTTTGTTCTGAGCAGGTGTAATTTGTGACAATATGCCGGATATATACTTGGAACGAATTTATTTCGGTCAGTTCCGTTTTTATGCTCGCCGTACAAAGTCCGTATATCGTCACAATTTTCCCCTTGCAATGCTTTTGAAACAATTGACATTCATGTTTGAAAATGTTTTTGTTTCAGGCGTATGAGGAAGCGACTCTTCGGAGATGTAGGCGGTCAGCTGGGGGAATCGTGTCTCGTTCACTGACTAGAGATACCCATATTCTGAATGTCCAACACGATGTATACCGTCTGATTTGCAACGACCTCAATGTCAATCAGACTCTGGGGAAAGACTGGACTGGCTTGGCCGGTAAGTGACGTAATCGTAGATTCAGATATAGGACTTCAAATTGATTAGATTCTAGATTTCCAATCTCCATACGTTTCTTGTTTTCAATTTGAATCCCTTAATTTACCTTTGATGAATTGATCCTCACTGTTGATCACTCATAGGACATAGTCAAGATCAACCCAGACACAGATTTTTTATTATATATTTTTTAAAGCTCAGATTACGGTGGTTATTTTGTGCTCCTGATTGATTTTGAATTTCCGACGTTTTCAATTTGTATATCTCAGTGAATTGATTTTTTTTTCAATTTCTAACATTTTTACTAGTAATTTTGTTCTGAGACTTATGTCTACACTAGTCTTGACGTCTGCGTTTGATGTCTGTATATGGCGTCAAATCTCTTCATTTTATTTATATAGACAAAATGTAGTAAGAAACTATTCATTCAGTCTTGCTATCTTAAAAGTAGCATGTGCAGTTTTTTTTATTGGTGTCTACGTGGTCGTGTCTCATAAAGCCAACGAACACTACTATGATACAGGCTGTAAACGTTGTGTTTTTATTGATTGACCATATAATAATATTTGACTATTTTTTGTCAATTTTACTCCTCAGCTGTTTTAGGTAAAACGGCACGAGAAGTTCACATTTTATCCAGGGAATCCGATCCATGCGATGCTCTGCTACGAGACTGGGGAACAGATCCTAACGCCGATATCGGAAGTCTTTTAAAACTGCTTGAATTGCCAGAAATGAGTCGGAGAGACATAATAGCCGAAATAATGCATAGGATGTGAAACGCGGGAGATAAACCTTCACGTCATATTTTGAAGAGCAGTACTGTTAAGTTTTAAGTCAGTACAGAAATAAACTCTCCGTCCAATGAATGTGACGAACTTTTATTCGTTAAAGGAAAAAGTTCAACCGGACTTGCTTTTAGTACACATGTGTTGACTACAATTGTTATCAACTTACATGTGATTTTTGGTGATGAATAACACCCTGGTAATTTATTCAATTTTGAAATCTTGCTATGAAGTCATACTCAAGCTGCACTTAGGTGTGCTCTGTCATTCAATTCAAGGCAGCGAGATTGTGGTCAATGTGATGATGGATTTGCCTACTAGGTTTTCCCAACAAACCCCTGCAGGAAACTCCCAAAATCTCATAATACATCTAAGGTATATTTTTCAAAAAATTCAAAGATTAAAGATTTCGAGATTTCAAAGTTGAATGAGTTACCCAGTTGCTATTTTATCACCCAAAATCATTTAGTCGGTAGCAGCAATCAATAAAAGTGTACGAAAGGCAAATATAAAACAAAAAGTCTGACTGGACGTTTAAATCTCAATACTGATACAAACGTTTTGAGAGATGACAAGTTTCTCCTATAAATCTCGATTATTATGGTGCTGATGGAAACACTGCCGTTCTTACATTTATTTCACAGTGACTGTTACATAGCTTATACCCGAATGTTTCCTAGGAGAATGTCATAACCTTTATCATGAAAAAAATGTATGACTTGTTCTATGGTAAATCCTTGCAATTGTATATATTTTTATATTTGGGAAAAGTATATTACAGATTCACAATCATGTAACTGCAATATATATACTGAAGAAGTGAGCGATGTTAAAATAAAGTTATTTTAAATGTAATGATACGAAGTGTTGTTCATATGTATCATTTTGATTGATTATGCGTAGTTTGCTGCCAATGAATAGCGTCAAAAGAAATTCGGAGATAGAATTTTTTGCAATAACAACAGTTCAAGCGAAGTCGATTCTATGTGTGAGAGTCCAAACACACACACAGTACACACACACACACACACACACACACACACACACACACATATTTATTTAATATATATATATATATATATATATATATATATATATATATATATATATATATATATATATATATATATATATATATATAACTCGGTGAGTATCAATCTGCTATAAGATATATATATATATATTAGCATCATTCGAATGAAAATAATCATCTCTCGTCACGAACTGCCTTATCCTACATAATATATTTCAAGATCACTTAAAAAATCTGTAATTGGTATGAATATGCATTCTTATGTATTTTACCCCATATGTAAATGATCTAAAAAGTGCACTGTGCGAGCCAAACAATGTGAAACTGAACAACACTAAAGATAGCCTGAAAAAAAATACAAGTTGACCATTTGGAGTTGGTAAGACAAAATGAAAATTAATAGCCAGGGCATACTTCAAATAAGTTAAAAATTAGACAAAAAGGAACATGATTTCGGTATTGCCTAACTTCAAATAACTGGCCTATACTATGCACAGACAAGGATTGTATAAGGAGATTTCCCCGCGAACCACAGACTAAGATTTGTCATGTGTGTCGCACGTAGTACGATGCAAATTTCCGCCCTCATCGGCGTGAGATGCATGCTGTATTGCTTTTGTTTTTGGTTAGTTTTTCGCATGGCATTGTGGGAACAAGATATTGTTAGTACGCATGCGTGGTGACATTTAGCGGGAAATTTCAGTGTGATATAGTTGTTTTGCTCTTGCCTTTACAATCGAACTGTGTACCAACCCTGAAAGTACTAAGAATTTTGTATTTTCGAAGACACCACGGTAAGTTTGAAAGAGCTGTAATGCTGAATATGTCACGATGCATGCAAGATCATTTTTTCGTCACAAGATTTTAGTCGTTTTGACCAGAGACTCGAAAGAATGATCGTGAGACGGTATGGGCTGAGTCGACTACGAGAAGTCTTCGTCAGCCACGTATACACTATACCCCGGTCCCGTGCTCTCTGTCTCTCTTTCCCTGTATGCGAGCTTCACTGCTAGTGACAAACCAGTACTGGATAACTGATGTTACATCTCATCACATCATTACATTACATCTATCGATCAAAATCTGAAAAAAGTTTTGGAATTGTATTATCAGCATAAATCTACATATTACAGAATTTCAAGGTCAAGTTATTTTTAGTTTTTATTCCTCAATTTCAAAACTGATCAAGGTTTGTCTGTCTTCACTCATTAGCTTCAAAATACAAGTTATTCAGCCCAACCCATTGTACATCATCTATTTATATCCAGTATATATATATGTATGTATGTGTATATGTATGTATGTACTTATGTATGTATGTATGTATATATGTATGTATGTATGTATGTACTTATGTATGTATGTATGTATATATGTATGTATGTATGTATGTATGTATGTATATATGTATGTATGTATGTATGTATGTACTTATGTATGTATGTATGTATATATGTATGTATGTATGTATGTATGTATGTATGTATATATACCAAAATAATGACTAGAAGAGATGAAACAGTTCAAAAGTCGGCCTTACTTCCAATCCCAAGATGTGAAGCGATGAGCAACGTTTCAATGTGACTTGTACACCTTCATCAGGCTCAGTTGTTACTATAACTACATGACAAACCTAGAGTAACTGCGCATGTATGTTAGAACTTGATAAACACGTGACTAAAAGAGAGTGCAGTGCAATTGTATAATACTGGTATAGACTAGTCTGGAATTCATGTTGGTTCGTAATCATTAAGTCCGGGATGCTTTCCGTTTGTTTCATTATATCAATGTCTGGTTTTGGTATATGGCAAATGATTGTAGCTGTAAATGCGTTGTCGGATATAGTGTGTCCTGGCATCCAGAAATGAGGTACAACATTAAAGGGCTTCTGTCTATTCTATTAGTTCTTATGTTTGAGCGGTGTCCATTGATTCGTTTGTGGAAATGTTGAGTAGTTTGACCGATGTATTGTATGTTGCAGGTACGGCAGGTTATGGCATATATCACATTACATGACTTAAAAATTGACATCATCCTTGATGTGATAGCTTTTTCCCTGTGACTGTCGATGTGAAAACTTTGGTGTCTTGAATTATTGAGCAATATATCTGCATACACATATTCGCACATGAATGAGTGATGTGTGTGTGTGTATATACATATATATGTGTGTGTATTTAGTCGTCCGAAGATCGCATTCAAGCGTGAAACTCTGAGTAACGGCTCCGTACCATAACTTGTGTATTTTGTGTAATACAGCTCTACTTCTCAGTATTGAGCGCTTTTCCTTCAGTTTATTACTTACCTCTTACACTGAATTATATATATATATATATATATATATATATATATATATATATATATATATATATATATATATATATATATATATATATATATATATACATGTTACATGATACTATCATGAAAAATGCAGAGTGAAAAAAAGGTATTTTTAAATGGTTACATTGGTAGTCATTTTTTGATGATTTAAGTACATGTAAGTTACATTTTTATACAGAAAATGAAAACCGTCACACCAGAGATATCATGGCATGGCAGAGAACCTGTTTACAGTGTAGACTTCCAGTGTACTAAAGATGGCATGTATCGCATAGCAACAGCTGGTGCAGACACTGATATCAGGGTAGGTTTTCTGTCGTGTTTATCTTGAATTCGCTGTAACAGTCTTTACACACACAGAATCATTCTATGATAAGGCTTCTTATCATATAGCCTTCCATGGCAGGCTTGGCACTGCAGTTAACCATACAAACATTCTACCTACGTGGCCTGTGAACTCAGTAATTCAATTTCAGTATTTTGCATGGATACAGTGTGTAGAAGCTGATTGGTTGAACAAGTTACTACACAGTTAACTTTCCATTGCATGTCATATTTCTGTAAATATAATATGAAACCACAGGTTCTATCACTGACACAATACATGTTCATGAAAGATTCCTCGCCATGAAATATTGCTGATCAAGGCCGAATGGGAAAATGTTGAACAATGGAGGAAGCACGAGTTACATGTAGTACATCACTCATGTATCACCTACAATGTACCTGAATTATCCCAACTTGATTTACCCATCAACATGTACAGTACTTCACCACTAGAGGGATCTGTTCCTATGAAAGGTTTAGCATATCATATCATATTTTATTACAGCTGTGGAAAGTGAAAGTTGAAAATGATGGGAAAGGTGTGGCTGACTTTGTAGCAAATCTCACTAGGCACACCAAAGCTGTCAATGTTGTCAGATTTTCACCAAATGGAGAAATACTAGCATCGGGAGGAGACGGTAAGCCAGCATTTATTTTTTCAAAGTGGATTACCGGTAGTATTAAAGGGACATGATTTCAATTCAATCCCAGGATCTCACATTACTGTTATCTTACCATATAGATTACATGGGATTATTCTTTTTTTTCAAGACCAACTTTTTCCGTAACTTTGCCAGAAAACTTTTTATCGCACATAAAGTTTAGTCCTAAAATGAAGGAATAAGACATTTTTTTTTGTATTATATGTGGTGTTAAAAACTTTGCAATTCTTTCAAGAAACATTCCTCACTCATATAGAACAGTTGTAACAGTACATGTACTAAATGAAAGTTCTGAAACTGTCCTCCAAACAAGTGGTTTGTTCAAGCTATTTTGATAAAGTTCTGTAAGTTTTTAACTATGTCATGTATACATGATTGATTTGTAGCTTTGCTGTGAACACAACACATGTATTAGGGTTATATTGTTACATGTAGGTGTCTGGAACACCTGAAATACATGTGGCTTGTGAATACCTTTAGGCGAGGGAAAATATTTGGGTTTGCTATACATTTGTAGATGAAAGAAACTCACCATAACATAATATAAATTTGTTATAAATGAGGAAAGAAGAGTAGTAGAATTGAACTCACGTCCCCTAAATGCTAGTCAGAGTGCTCTAACCAGTGAGTGAGCTAACGTGCCAACTGTGAATTTATCCTGATGTGTACTTCCTTTCCTTGAGGCGGTGGTGAGAAGCCAACTCAGGAAAATATACAATATTTACATTAAAACATACACTTACACAAACATTAAAATCAGAAACACTGAACAACAACAACAAACTGGAGTTATGAAATAAAACAGACTAAAACTGAGAAAGAGAAGTTGACAAGAATATGTACATCTGAGTGATTTATTTGTGGAAATTAAAAGACCAGCAATCACAGAGAGACAGTTTTCATTTCATTGTAATATTTATGTATTTATAGAGGGAGTGATTTACCTATGGAAGTTAAATGATCAGCAATCACAGAGAGACATCAACCCTGCTTTCAGAGAGGGAGAAGAGGAGAACAAGGAATTCTGGACAGCTTGGAAAATGTTAAGGTGAGTTTCACAATTATAGGAAATATTAGACTTTCACTTTGATATTACTGTATGTAGTGCATTTGTTTGTGATAAGACCGTTCAAAATCAAAATATATACAGTTCTGGTTACGTTAACCGTAATTTAAATTGATACTTGTATATGTCTAAATTTGTCCTTGACATACTAGTATGTTATAGAGCACAATCTTCTGGCATGAGAGGTACAGCTAATTTCATAACACCTTTCAACATTTCTGTTTGATTGAACCACACAGAAACCAATAAGAAACTCAGACATGCTACACTTTAAGATAGCAATATTGAATGAGTACAGTTTCTTGCTACATTTTGTCTAAGTGAAATGAACTACACATGCCACCATACAGACATCAAATGAACACCGCAAAGGACATTTTATGTGCCCTTCATTGGGTGTTTGATACTAAAAAAAACATTGGTGCCTGAATGTCTAAATGGAGTTGCAATGCATTTAGATGGTTTATTTCATTTCGACTAAATGTAGCAAAAAATGTTATCTGGCTATTGAAGTGTGGCATGTGCAGTTTCCTGTTGGTTTCTGCATGGTTGTATCAAACAGAAAAGCTGCAAGGTGTTGTGAAATTCCCTATATTACAAAGTGCTGATCAATTTTACAGTTACTGACTGGAAGGATGACCGTCATCTTTTAGAGTGAAGTACACGATGTCATGAAGAAATGATTCACCCTCTCATTTGATGACATGTCATCGAATGTGACTTGTTTGCCACGTTTTCCTGGTTGTATCAAAGGGTGCTCTACCCCTTCTCCTTCCCCAACTACAGACAGAATACTTGCATTTAAATTCGTTCCTAAATTCTTTGATTTTGTGTTTTAGAGGTCATTTGGAGGATGTGTACGATATATCCTGGTCTACAGATGGAAAGTTCCTCATATCAGGTTCTGTGGATAATAGTGCCATAATATGGGACGTCACCAAAGGTAGGATGAAATTCCATCTTACACACATGAATGACCTTTGAAATGGATTTGTGTCTTGAGGTTCAATGCTACCGACCTATCTTATCCCCCACGTACCTTGTAGTCATTTTCAAAAGAAGTGATTTGAAAAAAAAATTAATTTTTGACTGGTTACGAACTCAACCAAGTTTTGTTGTGAAACAAAGGAGGCTGTAGTACACAACTATCATGGCCCTCATTTCTGGTCCAATGACTGCTTCTAAACAGCACTCCTAGTGGCCAAAGTATACAATCCTTTGTTTTTCTGATAACCAGAATATGGTGTATTTAACCAATCTGTGTGTTATATTGTTACAGGTCAGAATACAGCTATTCTGAAAGAACATAAAAGTTTTATTCAAGGTGTTAGCTGGGATCCACTTGGCCAATACTATGCTACTCTTAGTTGTGACAGGTACGTACTTCTATGTACAGTATTACAGTGAGCCTTCTACAGTTGTAACTGTTCAACTACTCATGCAAATAGTACACCACACTTTTACTCAGGCGAATACCCTGAGTGTGCCACACTTTTACTCATGCAAATATCCTTAGTACACCACACTGTTACTCGGGTATCATGGGATTGTCGTATTATTGTTCTTTTAATTGTGACATCATTTTGTTTATTTTCAGAACTTGTCGAGTATACAGTGCTCAAAGTAAACGTGTACTACACAACATCAGTAAACTATCTACATCATCTACTAATAGTGAAGGAGAGGTGAGATTTTAATGTACTGTTGACATTCACAAAGTGTGCTTTTGTAAACTTGTAAGTTGTGGTTTCGGTGAGTTAGGTTGGGAATTCAATGTGGCATGTCTTGGTAAGTCCTTTTGGTAAATAATGATTCAGGTAAGTTGCACATTGGTAAGTTGTGATTTCAGGAAGTCACCTCGGCAAGACAGTTTAGATAAGTTTGATTTAGGTAAGTCAAACCTGGGAAGTCAAGATTTTGTAAGTTGTTATTCTGGTAAGGTGTACCATTGTATTAAAAAAGTTGCAATTTCTAAAAGTTCTTGTTTTGAATTTAGGTAAGAAGGGCCTCAGTAAGTTATAGTTTTTTGAAAGTTGTGTTCTAGGTTAATTGTGACTTTGTAAGTTATAATGTCTATAAGGTTGTAATTTTGACTAAGTTCCATATACCATAACGCTTCGGCTGGCAGAATAAAAATTTCACATTGTATCCTAAAACATTCCTGTACTGTTGACTCTCTTGAGCTCATGTTGTAATCATTTCTTTGTTTATGTTACAGAGTCAGACAAAACAGTGTCGTATGTTTCATGATGACTCCATGAGATCATTTTTCCGGCGTCTGACATTCACTCCGGATGGTGAGCTGTTGATTGTTCCATCTGGATGCATTGAAGTTGATGACCACACCATGAATACTACCTATGTATTTACCAGATCTAACCTAGCAAAGTAGGTACATTCTAACCATACAGATGAATCATTCCTAGATAAGTTACAGAAGGCAGGGCACAAGCTTTACCACAACACAAACATCATTTGTGTAAATTTTGAGTTTGTTATCACTTTAATAACTATAACCAAGTGTTTCCAAAACTAATGACAAATGATTTCAATATTGTAATTCAGACCCGTAACACATTTACCAACTCCAGACAAGACTACCATTGCTGTCAGATGTTGTCCTGTTTTCTTTGAACTCAGGAAAACACAGAAGAAAACCAAAGAGTCTGAAGAAAAAGAAGGTAATTTTAGAATTATTAGACATGTACATTGTATCATTTATCACCACAACAAATCTTGTGCTAAGGTTAATCTCAGAGTAACAGAGTAGAGGGAAAACTGACAAAATTTTGAACTTTTACTATTGATAATTTCTGACTTTAATTTTTGATGGAGAGCTTTGGAACATGGTTGAATCTACAATAGAAATCAGTTAGCCTGAAACAGAATGTCTTCTTGCATGACAACAATCTTACTAAGATTGTCTACATTTAATCACCTGAACCACTGGATTTTAAAATTGATATACAGAGCCGATGGAGGCCGTGGGATCAAGTGAAGATAGCAAAGAACAAGAGAAGAAGCCTGAAGAAAGAGAGAAGTTTGATTCTTTATTCAGGTAAGATAGTCTGTATGAATAATTGTTATCAGGAGATGCGTCCACAAGTAGATGTTCTTTCAGTTTTTGAAACAAAAACAAATAGATATTATATCCCTATGGGTTTTTTGCACATTTGTATGAATTTAAGGGGCCTAGGTATTGAACACTGCGATAATCTTTGTTACAGAATCAACTGAAAATAGCATATTTTTGAGACTATAGATTTATACCTGATGTGGGTCCAAGTTTATGAAAATTTCAAGGGTTTTCCTTTTTTTTGCTCATGAGATCCGTCTGTGCATGTATGTGCAGTTTCCAGTACATCCTTTATTGTGCAAAAGTTTGTCAAAATATTTAAATACAATTGTAATTTTTTTCAAAAACCATCTTATGTTTTTTTTTTATTTCCAGTTTGCCATATCGTATAGTGTTTGCCGTGGCAACTGAAGACTCTCTATTGTTCTATGACACACAGCAAAGTTTTCCATTTGCTTATGTCTCCAACATTCATTACCATCAACTGAGTGATATGTCTTGGTGAGTTTACGCATACTTCTATTCATGAAGTCTTTTTATATGTTCAAATATTGAAATCTTGAGTTTGCAAACTTGACATAAGAGATACTGTAAATGTGACACTTTTGGTTAATGACTTTCACTTGTTTTGTTGGACAACAAATTTGCAAAAAAAAAGTAGTGACTAAAATATGCCTTCTTGTACATGAACACAATGTACCAGTCTGGTAATTAGTAAACATAAGTAGTGACGAAAATGTCTTCTTGTACATGAATACAATGTACCAGTCTGGTAATTAAAAACTGCAGATGAACTACTTTTATGTAATAATTTGATAAATTGTAGATTGTACCTAATTACCTCTTGATGCTAAAGATTGTTCTCTTTTCCTCTCTCTTCTCTCAGGTCACCTGATGGTCGCGTACTGATAGTTTCATCTACAGATGGCTACTGCTCTATTGTGACCTTTGAACCTGGTGAATTAGGCACACCCTCCAAGTATCAGTTCAAACAGACTCTGACCAATGAGAACACAGATAAACCAGGAACGACCAGTCAGAAAGTCTCATCAACCAATCAGAAGGAGAAGACTCCCAAAGGAGAACAGGTGGAGGCTGAGACAGCCAATCAGACTGCAAAGGTGAATGTGGTTGGTCAAGCATCGCCCAATGATAGCAAAGAACAAGGCCCATCAACCAATCAAAAAGGACCAAGAAGGGTGAATCTGATAAGCCTTGGTGGAAGTGGAAGTAAAGCAAGTTCTGGTGGAGACACTAGTAAGAATGGGTAAGTGTTTCAGTGCCTGCTTATGTACATTTCTCAGCTAGAAGCCCAATCCATTCTAGTTGTGAAAAACAGTTGTCTGACAAAGCTACCGAAAAAGTTTGTCCAGAACAATAGAATGATCCTATGTAATCCTAATATCTCCACTGATAAGATATTACTAATGTAAGAACCCGGGATTTAGTCTCTGGCATTGAGAGATGTTTTACACTGAAGAGAATAAGCACTTAGGAGTCATGAATATTCATTATTCAACCATGAGTAATTATTTCTGCTGACTCCCATGATTCAAATGGTCCATAGCAAAGATACTCTATCAAGGCACAAGATCAACCTGATGTTTCTCTGAAATCGTAAGTTATTGTAGGTGATATTAAAAATCATGAAATGACTCTCCAGAACACATGGTTTATGAAAATGACTTCATTTCCTCTAATGGCATTCCCCCTGAATGATGTCATCGCTGTGATGTGTTCATAGAATATTTACAATAACCTGTGTTTGGCAATCTTATCAAAAACACTGCAATTATATTTCTTTGTTTCATCATTATAGATCGCAGCCAAGACGGGTTACCTTGACAACGTTGAGTTCAGGTGACAACAATCAGAAAACTGTACCAGGTAAGTCCATCTATCATTCAGTCATGGTGTGAACCTCAATGTTAGCCCTCTTAAAAATAACTGGTTCCGGTTACCTGACTCCACCTCATTTTTCACTGCCTACCCTGAACTTTTTTTTTTTACATTTTTGAGAAAAAAATAATAAAATCTCAAGAAATTGTGAAGTCTCGCCACAAATAGTGGATGCAAAAAGTGACATCAACTTAAAAAGACAATATAAATCTGTTCTTCTAATCTGTAATGTCTGTACATCTGATGAGAAGAAATACATAACACAGACAATTCTGAATGTCATCATCGTCATCATCATATCATTAAATACAAACTACAGGAGGGACTTGTAGAGTTGCACTTAGTTTACTACCACACACTAGTTGTTAACCTATGGAGTACAAGCTGTAGGAAAGGGACTGTGTATCTAGAGTTACTCTTATTTTAGGCACTACCACTTACTACTAGGTAACTAAGTACAGTAAGTACAAACTAGGGAAGGATCAGTGTACAGTTGCATTTATTGTATGCACTACTGTACACTACTTGTTACCTTTTTTTGGACATAACAGGATCTACAAATGGCTATAGACGTAGTAGTAATATTTTTGTTAATTAATTTGTTACTTTTTCATCAACAGAGTCCAGTGGAAGTCAAACCAAGTCAGGGATTGTACCTACATCACAGCAAAGCAAACCAGCCACCCCTGAATCTACTACTACTACTGTCAAACCAGTCAGACGAATTGCACCAATCCCTGTCAAAGACGACAGCATTGCTCAAACAGAAGACCCAAAAACAACACCGGACAGAAAAGCCAGGAGGGTAGAAACTACACTACTGCAGTCCCCAGACACAAAAACAAACAAACAACAGACAGAAAATACACCAACTAAAGATGACAGTGATAAACCACCTAGACGAGTACAAGTTATCACTTTATCTCCATGAACAGACCACTTAGCTTAGTGAATATTGTCACTATTATACTATATTTGTAAACGTGCCTAGGTAACTGCATAATTAAGTATATTTGTACATTTTTCTATGCTTTTTATACTGGGTTCCGTAGTGTAGGATGGGGCAAAAGTAGTGGATGTATGAGTAAATGTTGCCTATGGATATGTAGAAAGGACTGTGATACTGAAAGTGCATACAGTTTTTAGCTACGTACTTGTAGTTAAGACTTTGATATTTTCATTGATGTCAGAAAGATGATTTTATCATGTATGAATGTACGTTACTGCAATAATCAGAAACCAAAACAAAATTAATTGTAGTTAAGGTAAACATGTAGGAAGTTTGACAATTTACAGATATGTCCTATGAAAGCTAAATTTACTGAAAAATTCAAATAAAGTTTGACCATATATGACATGAATGGGTTCTCTGGTTATACATGTAACATAAGTCATTTTTATTGAAATATAATCTCTTTATTCGGCCTCTGAAAAATACACTCTATATTTAAAGAAAACACATGCCCATGAAACTACAGACAAAACATGCCAACTTAATGTGTATTCACGCAATGCATTGGCTTTCCATAGGTAATTATGATGATGTGCACCTAGCTGGGATGGGCGCCCTCAATGTACAGATGTGATAAACTTTTGTTTGCTACATCTATTTTTCTGTCTTTCTGGATATCAGATAAAGTCCTTCAATTCCATTCCTTGCTCATATAAACTTTGAACCCTGGGTAAATTTGTGACCAACAAAAGTTTGTATGTCTGTAACTCAGGTAATTGGTAATTCTGAAAAAGTTTCATTTCATTTTCATCGAATTTGCCTCGGAATCACGGCCGAAACGATATTTTCAATATCCAAGTTTCTAGTTACCGTATCTGAGACAAGTCCATGTTTATGCAGTGATGGGTAATGGTCTATTTTATAACCTTCACAAATTGATTCTTCAAAATCACATGCCCAAACATTTCTGGTGGACATTTCTAATCAATTCATGCCCCCCCCCCCCCCCCCATCATGAAAAAAAATTCAGTCAGTAAGTTTCATTTTATAAAATGCACAAATTTTATTCACATTATTATTTTTCAAAAACCATATTTATATACAAATACAGAAACCAAATACACAAAATGTCATGTAATATCTCTATTGTCTCTTTAAAAATTATGAGTTTCTTAAGTGAAGTAATAAAATATTTCTCCATATACACATACACAGTTGTAAAAGAATCATTGATTTGTAAATTACTGTAATGTCCTTCATTATGGCACACCCATGCATAATTATAAATTCTTGATATCTATTATCTAGCTAAGACTTTACACAATTTGTAGCGTGCATGATTCAATTTATCCAATTTTTTTGTCTTTCTAAGCAATTTACTCAGTAGAAAGATGCAGGTATAGGTTTTCTATCGTCCGGTAATGGTGGTGGTAGGAGGGGTGACGAAGCACGGTAATTTTCTAAACTTTGAACCAAACACACTTCTTCGCAATGTTGTCGTTTCCTTTCTTTCATAAAATATGGCTCACTGTAAATAGATAAATATGAAACATTTAGTATATCAGAAATGAATGTAGTTCTATCACTAGTGTCTAGTTCAGGTAGTTATGGTTTCTGTTGTTTTCCATGTGGTCTCTGTGTTATTGGTTACTTATCATATGTACAGCCATTATAGATTGCAAGAACAGTTTTATACTGTCTTTTTAATTTGATGTCAGTTTCTGCATTCACTATTTCTCACGAGACTTCACAATTTTCGCAATTTTTTAAAAAATTTTGCTCGAATATGAAAAAAAAAGTTTAGGGTTGGCAGTGAAAAACTAGGTGGTGGTCGGGTAACTGGAATCAAACAATTTTATTCTTCAGGCCTTAGGAATGATATGTGACATACATACCTTAGAGGTGGAAGTTGCTGTAAGGGTACAAATGTGTCTGGTTTCTTAGGTTGAAGCTCTCCTCTGTAAATAACAAACAAGTGTTGTATAAATAAGACAAAGTTCTCATTTATGTAAATAACATGTAAATTAGTAATGAACCACTTAGGGGTGAGATCAATATTTCAATATAGGCATGGATCAAAACTAAATTCATGTACTTAGGCCTCAGAACCCCCCCCCCCCCCAACTAAATTGGCCAAAATTGAAAAAAGGATTTGATCCTTCACATAGACACCCCTATCCTACCAGGTCCCCACTTATTTAACATGGTTTACTGGGGCAGTACAATCATGATTCAAATCTTGCCCAGGGATTTTACCCATTCAGAAAGAAACAAATTTGAAGTGAACAAATTAATAATGTAATATTTTTTGCAATCAGTGTGATAGCCATGTACCAACACACATGTAGTTGGCTGTAAGTCAAGTCCAACTCTGTGTAACTTTATAAATATTAACTAACAGTGATTTATACACATTGTAAACTTACCCAAAGTTGACAACAGGTCGAGTTGATCCATCATGATGAAAGTTCGGTGAATATTCAGAAATTTGATAACTTTTATCACCCGGTGAGACCCACTCCATACCACCACGGGTTTCCCATACTGAATGGCCTACATGGAAAGACGAAGTGGTTCATGCATCAGTTACCATCAATGACATGACGTGTTCAAATTATTTTTTTAATGAATTCTTCCCGCTTATTTAAGCTATTTTGAAATGAAAAAAAATGAAGTTTAAGGCCTTTTTGCTTAGTACCACCAGATATGGGGGGGGGGGGGATTTCTTTCTTTTTCGCATTTTAGTTATTTGAAGTCCTTAAAGCATTCAACAGGTGGTTGGATACTAATACCCATACAGCCTACTTAGCAGTTACAATACTACTGCTAGCCATCACTGGGTGATTTATGTGACAAGTTCCACATACATACAAGTACATACTAATCCTGTTCCGATATGGGTATCAGAACCTACACATGCAGGAAGTCTACACTTCATAGTCCTGCACCAGGAAGTCGTACGCTGACAAAATCCTGGTGAGAAAACTTACTTTTGATTCTGAGCACACTAACTTGGTAAAATAACCTAGTATTTCACTTACATGGTCTCTTCTTGCCATACAGCATACTATGTGTTACTTCATTACTGGACTCGGTAGATGACATATGAATTTTAGGTTTTATATCTTGTACTTCAAATAAACATCTTCTCCCAGCGTGATAACCATCGGGATAGAATGACCACTCTGTGTTGCTCTGCTTTGTGTTATCTAGGGAGAAGACATCAAACATATAGAAAGTTACTTCATCTGCTGACGAGTGTTCAGTTATTACAAAAACAAAAGATTTTTATATGTTGGCCACTAGGAGTGCTGTTGGGAGGTACCTTTAATCCTCTCTACGAGGGGAGTATTTGTTTGCACATAAAAAACTACAAGTTGGGGAAAAACAGGATTAAGTTTTTAGACCAGAAGTGAGGGCCATGATAGTTGATCATTTCCCAGTGTTGACCAGAACATGACCTGCCACATGATTCTAACCCCCATTTATCTTCATACCCTCTTGTGGCAGCAGTACTTTTAAAAGTGACAGTCAGACTGCAAAGTGGGTATCTGGAATATGGTGTACATGTACTACAAAACACACATTACTATATTTTTGATAATTTTGTTCAACTTCACTTCAGATGACCAAGTGTAAATATATGTACATCTGGTACTATTAAAGCTACACTAGCTGTAAATAGAGTGTTCTGTTTTTGATCAGATAACCAATAAAATATTTATCAAAAATTGTTATAATACTAATAATTAGACATTGTACATGTTAATCAAGAAATCTATCTTATCCAGAAGTAGTACAGTAACAGGTTCAAATTGCGATCGCTTTTGGGCACAGATTTTAGGGTTGGACTTAAAATTAAATATGACTAGATTTTCTGTACCCTAATGTGTACAGTACATCTAACCACAGGTGATTCAATACTGTTCTAGGTGAACCAAATATTATGAGTAAGTCACTATATGTATATCTAACAAAACAGTTTTTTCGAGAGAAAAATCCAGTTGCATTAAGTGTATAGCTGTAACCCTATGGATACCATATACAAGTTATATGACCAACGACACTTCATCATATTCTCCCTTCATCTAAGCTGCCTACAGTAAAACAATCCACTACAGTTGGAAGGAAAGAGGAAATATAATCACAATGCTCTGTTTGCTGCTAAATACATAATAATACACATGTATAATGTGTCACTTTTGCAGACCAGGAGAGGATGTGAAAAATGGGTTGAAAAGTTTGAAATTTTCACAATGATGTGAAAGTGAAAAATCTTGTATGCACCAGCACTATAGTAGTGCATAGATTCTAAGTAAACAATTTCAACAATTTTGATCTTTTTAATTCTTTATATGTCCTTCACATCAACAAACGTGATCCAAAAAGAAAAAAAGAATTTTTTTTACATATATCATATTATGTTATACATTTACTACCGTACATATACATATGAAATGAACAATAACACTATTAATTTGTAAAATTCCACAATATACACTGTTTTACACCTTTTTTGGTGTTGTATGAAATGAAAAGTATAGTTAATACCTTGACAACAAAAGATGGACCATGGAGTTTATTAGTTACAACATACAAATTATTCATACTTGTTTCATTAATGATCACAGTTCAGTACTACATTGAGTTATCACGGAAAGCTTAATGTAAACAAGTTGAGATATACACAGTAACACTGACTAAAAATTAAAATGAAATGTTGTATAAAATGCACTAGTAATTATTTTGAAAATTATCAATGTGTTTACAATACTGAGTTATACAGCAATAGAATTTTGATACGGTAGTTGCTTGAGGAACTTTGCCCGTATCAGTATTATCACTTTCCAAAATTGAACTCAATTTTTGAAATAAATGCGCCATTACATAAATAGTGATAAGTACAAAGACACTAATTATGCTATAACTGCTGCCATCCTAATTGTATGAGTGTAATTATATCAACACCTTTTGATTAGATGACATATTGGTTTTGATGTTTACAGAAAGCCTTCCATTGTAATACAAGATTAGTGGAGCACAATTTGTTTTTGTACACCAAAGATTATAACCAGATATATTAATTCAGTCATTGTTAATAACTCTGGTTTCAACTCTTCCGTGCTGTTTTAATGGTTATTTGGACAGGTGGTACGGTACAAGGTACAAGTAGGTCTTGGATTGTTTATGATACGTGCATCTTGGGCAGTGTGCCCTCTAAGCCAATTTGACATGCCACTGACACATACAATTTCTAGTGACGCACCAAAATTTGTAGTGACTCGCAAGAAATGCCAGGTTTTTCTCATTTTGACTCACAACAATAACATTTGGATATCATTAGAGAGCACACTGATCTTGGGGTTATGCATTACATGTTAACTGGTGAAGATCAAATGAAAGGGAAAATATTTAGGTTAGGTTATATTCTGATTGTGCGGACAAGACAAAACTCAAACAAAAGGGCGATCAAGAAAAATGTTGGAAATTGTACATTGTTATCAACCACATTCTTTCTTATACTGATATGTCAAATTCAGACTAAAACTTATAGTCTAAAAATATATCTTAAAGTTCATATTTTTATCTTATAGATGTGTTTGTATTTCTCTTTGCTTGATGTCGTCTCATTTAAGTATTTTTTGTCTAAAAAAACGGACTACATTTACTTGTAGCTTAGTTTTTAAGACATGTCTTATTATCACAAAGGAAATTTAAATGGAGACTTAGAAACCGAAAAATGTCAAATGCAAAATAATTAGCCTGTAACTATACTCATTATAAAGCAAATACCATGAGTTGCTAAGAAAGTTGGCTTGCTCAGGGAATAATAACATCATTTTCCATATTCTAAAAATATGTTGTGGGCACTTTCATTCCCATTCTTATGACAAAACTTTCAGTGTACATTTCCAGATCTTTATTATTCAGTTAGAGAAACCTTATACCATGAAGTTTTTGTTACTATCTGAAAGCCATGGTAACAACTCCCTATGTTATCCATTTCGAACTCAAATTCACAATAACAAGACTCCCTATGTCACTCATATTTCTCTCTGACGATGTACCTTGAAAATATAGATATACAGCTAAAAGTTCTAATATTCTGGGTTTTTTTTAGTAAAATGTAACCGTTACACTTAAAAAGGATCAGTGTACAAGGAAGTACTGGGATGGGAGTGTACCAAGAACTGGACATTTATTGACAGTGCAGTGCACAGTGCTGGTGGACAGGTTTTAGTGGTTTGATAGTGCGTACTAACTAACACATAGGGTGTTTAAAACTGCAGTGATCACTTACCACTCCACACAGTGCTGTTGTTGCTGCTGTCTGATATATATTATATAGCAAAATAGCGATAGAATAGATGAGATTCTAGTAACGCATTATCAAGAAATCTCAACTATTAAGACTATTAAGTTCAAACCTCAAATCAAAGACAGTGTAGATTGTTATTACAGCAGGAGTCATCAACAAGAGATTTTAAATCTACATAATATATGTCATGCTGGCAAGATTGGTTTTCATTACTTGAGCTGTATGTCCCATCACATATATTATTTCTCTCTCACTTTTTTTTGCTTAAATAGCATGCAGCACATACATGTTATATATGAAGCATTACAAAAAGTAACAAAAAAGTATTTCTTTGAATAAATTGCAATGGCAAGTAAGAAAGAGTATTCAGGTTTCTTTGTCATGTTTGATGTCATGAAAATCTAATATACACAGTAAGAAATTTTGATTTTCAATTTTCTAAATCCAGTGCCTCAGAAGATTTGTAAATTTTTGAAGTTTTTAAAGTGAAAGTTGTAATATATACATATTGATTACGTATACTATGATGTAACAATGCATACAGTGAATTTCACAATACTGTGCAGCTTTTCTGTTTGTTACAACCATGCAGAAATCAACAAGAAACTGCATGTGCCACACTTTAATAGCAAGATTGCATTTTTGATACATTAAGTCTAAATGAAATAAACCATTTCAATGTATTACAACTCCATGCAGACATTTGGGCACCAATGTTTTTCTTAGTATCAAACACTCGATGAAGGGCACTTCAAATGTCCTTTGTGGTGCTCATTTGATATCTGTATGGTGGCATGTGTAGTTCATTTCACTTAGACAAAATGTAGCAAGAAACTGTACTCATTCAGTCTTGCTATCTTAAAGTGTAGCATGTCCAGTTTCTTATTGGTTTCTGCGCGATTGTATCAAAGAGAAAAGCCGCATGGTATTGAGAAATTCACTATGCAAGTACTTCTTTACTTGTAAACAGAACAGGTGTGGTTGAAGAAAGGTTGTGGGTTTTTTTCTTTAAATTAGAAATAAATAAGTGTGTGAAGCTTGAAGAAAACTATGTTCCTATATGTCTGAGAAGTAATCAAAGTGATTCGTACATTTTTTTTTAATTGGCCATATGGATGAGAATTGGGTATTTATTTTGGAATTTTAATTTATAAAACAACTATACTAACTTTTTCTACTTGAAAAAAACGATGTCAAATAACATATACCAAGTCCTTTTTTGTAACTCAATAAATTGCAAAATCTTAAACAAATCTATAAAATGTTTGTTATTGTAAGTACAATTGCAAACTTGTTTTTTTTTTGACACTTTTTGCATCTTTTTGCAATTTAATGACTTACAAACAAGGACTTGGTATATCTTACTTTTTTTTTTTCTTCACATTTCACATCGTTTTTTAAAGTAAAAGAAAAAATGATATAATAAAGTTATTTTTATAAATTAAAATTCCAAAAAGAAATATCCCCAATTCTCATCCATATGGCCACTTTTTTTATGAAACTGAAATTCACTTGTGCTTCTCTTTTATCATATAGTGCTCAACTAAAAGAACAAATAAAAGTGAATTTTTTTTTTTCAGAAATCATGGATACTTACAAGGATAGTATCTAATTCCTGGAAATTTAATTATAGGTTGATCATCGTTAGGATCTCTGGGTGGCGGAATGTATCGAAGTCTGGACTTCCAGTCTGGTCCGAACCTATACAGAGGAACGAATGGTTTGATATTACTACGTACATGAATTGTTTATTTTCTGTAAGTGGAGTCATTGGAAATTGATTCATACAGAAAGAAGACACATTGACCTTTGACTAATATACATGGGTTATAAATAAAAAAATGTAAGAAAACAAACACAGTCCCAAATCTAATAAAGTCCCAGACATAATTTCACTTTCTCTATTGTGAACTGAATATTTCATATGATTGACTTTTATTAAAGGGGCACAAGCTGAGTTTATACCTTTTTGGGATGTAGTTTTTTTTTTTTGCGTTTTAAAAGGTACTCAAAGTATTCTACTTACTGATGTATACTTAGCCATCACTTGCAATTAACTGAACTCAAACCAGGTATTAAAGATATAACTTATAAATGGTCCTATGATGGAATTTATATTATGTACCCCAAAATGTACAGGAACTCCCTACTATGTAATCAACAATTCTCGCAATGCCAGAACACAAATTGTGATGTCATAGAAGGTATACATCAACATTAACATTATACTAGAATAGTATATGGAAGGTAAACTTATTTTCAGATACACATATAAACTCAGCTTTGTGCCACTTTAATGGCATTAATGTAACAAAATCATGAGAGGAATAAAAAAAGTGTCGTCTTGTATTTTCTTTGATTTTTTTCAAAACTTATTTAATTTGACATACTCTGTATATCGTGGTTTGAGATGGATGCCATGTGGTTTCCAGTCTGGTTGTTCTCCTTGTCCGTGAGGAATGTAAACTCTTCCACTTGGTCTGTATTTCTGTTCACCTCTTGATTCTGGAAAATGTCGCCTTTCTCTCTCTATAAGAAAAACAACAACATTATTTACAACTTAGCTCCAATAATTGTAACGTTTGTTGTGGTTTTGAGTTTTTGGGGGTTTTTTAGGGTCTTTTTGTTATGTTGTTCAACTGTTTGTTTCCTATGTTAAACATCAGAAAAAAAAACAGAAATAAAAGGCCCTCAAAGCCACAACGAACGCTACGCAGCTATTCAATTTCAAGTTACAACTTAAAAACAAAATAGTCATAAAATTCAAGTAATGTTTCCAATAAATATATTTTCTCCTATAAATATATCACGAAAGTTTCTTTTAGTCAAATTTTGTCAATGGTATGTATGTATGCATGCATGAGTAGGGGAAAAAGTGTACTAATTTGGTGAGTGTACCCATTACGGCGGCCCACAGGTGACAGACGAAAACTAAATTTGTGCTATAAATAATTGATTTTTGAGGGCAAAATATTTAATAAAAGGATAACACTTTTATTTCATACGACAAAACATTAATTTCTTGGGTCAATTTAGAAATATCAAAGCAAAAAACTACAATTTCTGTGACAAATAAATTCTTTTTACGGAGCAGAAAATTAATTGCGAAACGAAAACTTTTATTCGTGTGGCCCAACCTTTATTTTCGAGTGATAAAATGTAAATGTCAAGCCGGAATATGAATTTAAGTCCCTTACAATCTTATACTCTGACTGCAGAAACAACATTTGTCACCATACAACCTCCTTTTCTAATCGACAAGATTTACTTAACACAGGATGCAACATTAATGTTTGGGGACGAAACATTAATACGCGAGGACAAAACTTTCTTTTTGCTTGACGGAAGTTGGACTGCATGACGGAAATTGATTATATATCCCACAATCCTCGGCACACTCTTGGCGGCTATTTCAACTTCGCGACCAGCACTATATCTGATCATGTCAAGTGGTAAACACATCAATTGTTTCCAGTGTATAATTTTTTTTTCTCTGCCTGCCTGTCTGTCTGTCTGTCTGTCTGTCTGTCTGTCTGTCTGTCTGTCTGTCTGTCTGTCTGTCTGTTCAATTCAATTCAATTCAATTCAATTCAATTCAATAAATTTATTATCCGGAAATTTGTCTTTAGGCTCAAAACACAATTTACAAACAATTTACACAAGTACAATATATACATATACATATACATATACATACAGTGAGTTTAAAAGGACTTTACAGTGAGTTTAAAATAGACACAGCTGTTGGAACGAACGATTTTTTAAAAAGGTTTTTCCTTGCAAGAGGCATTCTGTGACGGTGACCAGATGGGAGCTTTAATAGTGAAAGAATTATGCAAGGGGTGCATATAATCGTTGACTACTTTCTGGGCTTTCCTGTTAACTGCCGTATGATAATGACATGCCAGTGTTGTTTGACGACAGCCAATGATCTTCTCTGCTGTATTTACAATACGACAAAGTTTACTCTTTTTTTTAACCGTGAGATTACCATACCAAAAGATTATATTGAAAGTCAAAACACTTTCAATAATAGATCTATACACTAATTGCAGCACGTTCTGACATCGAATGACTTTAATTTCCTAAGGAGATATAGTCTCTGTTGAGCTTTTTTCGCAATATAGTCTGTGTTTTCGGCGAAGGAGAGCTTGCCATCAAGAATTGACCCAAGGTATTTGAAACTAGTGACAACTTCAACAGAGTCTCCATTCATTGATACAGGTGTAAATTGGTCAGTTACTTTATGTGCTACAACTAATTATTTTGTTTTTGAAACATTCATTTCTAAAAAACTGTCTTTACACCAATTCTTTAAAATATTCAGCTGAAGAGCTTCATCGAGTAACAGACCAACAAGTGCCATGTCATCGGCAAATTTAAACAGACAACTTATTGCAGAATTACATCTCATGTGATCAGTATAAATTGAAAATAATGTTGGTGACAACACGCAACCTTGGGAAGCACCAGCATTCAGTACAATTTGATCTAATCACCAACTTTAATCACACGCAAAACATGTACAAATGTACTATCAAAAGGCCATGATGTATTGTGATGTATGCTCCCAATATAAGAAATTGATGTCAAAAATGAGATTTTCACTTTCCATGGGGATAATGGACTCCAACTTTTGAAAAGACAATTAATATAAGCACCAGTCCTTAAAAAGTTAAAATTGTGTTACAATACACATCAATGACGCCATTGTGTATTTTCTCAGTTTAGTCGCCTGGTGGCACTGTTCACGCTGCAAACTATAGCATCTTTTCTTGATTCTATTTATTGCTAAAATGAATACTTTGAAACCGACATTTTTCGATGTTTAGCCAAGTAAGCTTATTCTTCAATATATCATGAATTACTTCAGAGATGCCTCCTACATGCAATGAAATCAAAAGATTCCGTAAACAAAATCCCTTGGAAAAAAGGAAGTTAGTTTCATCAAGATCTATAATTGAGATTCACCCATTGTTTTTATGTATTCATATCGCGATCGTTTCTACTTTGCCCACGTTAACACACAACCAAAACTTTAAAAGGTACTTATAGGACGAAATGTCATTTACAATGTACTGATAACTGTTTTTATTTATGGACATTGAAAAAACACTTTTTAATTGCTATGGATTCACGCGGCATTTTGACTTCTAAAACAAAACGGGGGTGATTATTATGTTTGCGCGATTGTCATGTTGCAGGAACCCGTGCCATCAGATTTATTATACCCACATGCATGTCCCTCATCTCAAATGCCAAATGTTTACAAGATCTTTGTGGAACTTTAAAGCGTCCTCTTAATCATTGGGTTGGGTAATGTCACGGCTATTCATCACATAAGGCTACGGTTAGAATGTACGGCAGGGAGGAGGGGGGGGGGAAAGAAACTATTTTGGTCAAAAGAATTTCGTAGGCCCCCCCCCCCCATAATTTTCATAACCCGCGACACATTTTAATATGTGTAATTATAACCCACCCCCACTTCCGTACAACTATATGGTACACTGCATTATAATAAAAGTGACAATCGACTTCAGCGTCCATACATTACAATATAAGATTTAAACTTTCATTACCCAAATAGATGCAACAAAATGTCTTACATAGGGCTGTAACCTACACTTTGAAATACTTGGCCAGCAGGGTTTTTTCTTTCAATTTTGATTTGGGTAGAAACAGCATACAGCCAGTCAGAAGAGACAGACAGACAGACAGACAGAGATAAAGACAGGCAGACAGACATACATACAGAGGGGGAGACATACATACATACACACACACAGCCAGACATACAGACAGAAGAGACAGACATACATACATACATACATACATACAGACAGACAGACAGAGATAGAGACAGACAGAGATAGAGACAGACAGACAGACAGACAGACAGACAGACAGACAGACAGACAGACAGACAGACAGACAGACAGACAGACAGAGAAAAAATTATACACTGGAAACAATTGATGTGTTTACCACTTGACGTGATCAGATATAGTGCTGGTCGCGAAGTTGAAATAGCCGCCAAGAGTGTGCCGAGGATTGTGGGATATATAATCAATTTCCGTCATGCAGTCCAACTTCCGTCAAGCAAAAATAAAGTTTTGTCCTCGCGTATTAATGTTTCGTCCCCAAACATTAATGTTGCATCCTGTGTTAAGTAAATCTCGTCGATTAGAAAAGGAGGTTGTATGGTGACAAATGTTGTTTCTGCAGTCAGAGTATAAGATTGTAAGGGACTTAAATTCATATTCCGGCTTGACATTTACATTTTATCACTCGAAAATAAAGGTGGGCCACACGAATAAAAGTTTTCGTTTCGCAAATTAATTTTCTGCTCCGTAAAAAGAATTTATTTGTCACAGAAATTGTAGTTTTTTGCTTTGATATTTCTAAATTGACCCAAGAAATTAATGTTTTGTCGTATGAAATAAAAGTGTTATCCTTTTATTAAATATTTTGCCCTCAAAAATCAATTATTTATAGCACAAATTTAGTTTTCGTCTGTCACCTGTGGGCCACCGTAACCCATGGATGTATAATACATCCATGGTGCACCCATGGAAGTGGGTTATACTTCAATGGTGTACCCAACACAACCCGGAACTTTAGCCGAAAGCCTCAGAGTCATGCATTACAGGGCCTAGGGTGGAGGCGGGGGCCCATCACCAACAGCAGTGGCCATTGCAGAAAACAGAGCTACTGTTGTGTAATTGTTTACTCAGCAGTTTCCTCACAGACCCTTCTGATAGAGGGTCTATGGTTTCCTGAGGATAACAGTGGTTAAATGAACGCAGTGATCACCAAGATGTAAACAAGGCAAAGAAGAAATTGACACAATGATCAATGTCAACAAAGTATTTACAAGGCTAATTCTCTTACCTCTCCTTCCAGGCTTTCCTATTTCTGTTGTTACCTGAACCGACATTTTGATTATTTTCTAATGGCGACCTTTTATAGTGATATGGGATATAATTCACTACATATCTGTCAACAAGACGTTCAACAACATTAAATTACCAGTCTGAGGGTCAAATACAGGCAATCTAATCAGAGTGAATGATTAGTCACGTGGGTTTGTCAAAGCTTCCACCTTGTTGCTATGCAACATGTCCTTTGTCACTCCTATGTTTAATAAACGCATGTAAAGGAAATGTATATGTACCATTAGCCACACATTCACTCTTTGATATAAATTTTGGTACATATTCTATGAATACCTATAAATTTAATCTAATTACTGTCCTCTACTTTACGCTTCCCTATATTGAATAAAAATTATCTTCGTATGAGGTTGATCTGACCTGCGCCCTCATGCGGCCACCGGAGTGAAATTAAAATAAGAAAAAAGTTGAAGAATTTGGTTTCGAATTAATCCAAAACGAGCCAGAAATGTCCAAGTGTATAAGCTAAGTCATGGGGTTATTTTATACTGAATAGCCTGTCCTTAATCTGTCTGTTTCGCCTATATTTTTCCGTTGGCATGACGACCTAGTGAATGTGACCTATGACCGCGTCGTTTCTAGAAACTTCCGGTATTGAAGTGCAGCTGACGATCACTTACCTGTTTCTCAGTCTTTCGTCTGCAGACAAACACACTTACCAAGGTAAGTACAGGTGAATCTAAGAATTCAGAAGATGAGTTTATATGTTAACTCAAAAAAGTGTAAGTCGTGAGTCAAAGGAAAGCCTACACGGCGATTTTACACAAAATTTACAGAATGTTCGGAGTTTGTTGACATGTTAAGTCATGACACACATTTATACACATGTCATTTTACTGTCAAACAATCATTGAATTTAATGTCTTAGCTAATCAAAATTGAGAATTACAGAGCACAGTCTCGAAAAGATTGACCATCGTCATGAAAATAGCTTTGTGATAGAATATTTTCAAATGCAACAACTCAAGTTAGCTATACAGCTCAGATTGTTTATCAATGATACAGTACGTACATGTAAAACTTTAGTCCTGCTTACAGACGGTGCACGAGTCTATATTACTGATTTGACTCTAAACACCGAGTAGGAGGTAGGAGGGACAATTGTCAGAATCGAGTCCCGGATTACTCAGTATGCAAGCAGGACTAGTAAAACTTTAGACCACTCTATTTTATAGTATATAGTCCTACTTACATACGGAGTAATCCGGGACTCGATTCTGACAATTGTCCCTCTTAGAGTCAAGTCAGCAATATAGACTCGTGCACCGTCTGTAAGCAGGACTATCTATTTAGTGGTGTGAGGTAAAACTTAACTCGACAAATCTATTTTGTGAATCAATGAAACGCACACGTTGTAAAGTTGTAAGTTGTATGGCTTCTGGCATTGCCACATACATGCACTCATGGAGGAAGAAACACCACTTGCTTCCCAGACACCAACCAACTAGTTAGACTGTGAACTTGATCTTCTTGCTTATTTCTCTTAGTAGATTTCATATAATGATGGTGCTTCTTGAACCCAATTAATCGGAGTCGCACAATAGTAATTTAGTAAACAATGATTTACAGGTATTAGGTGTATCTCATAAATGTACAGTGATTTGCACAGTGATACAGGTGCAGTATTTTGCACACTGTGTGATACACCTCTTTTTCTCTGCCATTAAATCCAATAGAAGCCACAATGGTGAGATTACACATCAAACGAGGTGATGAGAGTCAGTTTTTACATGACACCACGGTGACATCAAAGATGGAAAACGTTATCAAAGAGGTAGCAGAGATTTACAATGGTAGATTGAAAGTACAGAGGATATGCTATGGTGAGTTGTATGTAGTGTCAAGTTCAAGCGCTTGAGTTTGACCTTTATTTGGATAGCCTGGAATCCGAGTGGAGAAATTGACATTTAAAATCCCCTATCTGCCTGGATTCTAGGCTATTCTTTGAATGACTCTAAAGAGTCAACGTCAGTGTTTCACTTGGCATGAACTGGTGGTGATGGTAGCTGATCTTACAGATATTGTTCAGCACTAATCGGTCATCTCTTTGCAACTGAAGTGATGGCTGATAGGGCTTCATAACACACCATGTCATACAGACTACAGAGAAAGGAGAATCCAGTTTTGCATACATACCAAAATTCGAATATACTGAAAACCCAACATGTGTTTTTACAAAGTTTATCAACCATCACAAATCACTACTGGAACAAGTCAAAGGACTTGACTGTTCATTTAATTAGATTTATTGTGATGCAAAATTTCAATCAGTCGTAGACTTCATCATATTGGGGCACCCTCATTGTAATTTTGTGTAAATAGAAAACTAACAGGTGTGTACGTGTGTGTGGGGGGGGGGGAGAACAATACAACATATCTTACAATCTAACCTTTTTCTGCTTCTGTTTCTCTTCCTTGTCAATGGTAGAAATGGAAGAGTTAGCCAAACATGGTGTATCATTACCACCTAATATGCAGGGACTAACAGATGAACAAGTAGAAGATTTGAAATTAGTTGATGAGTGGGGTGAAAGATGTCAACCAAGTGGTGGTGCTGAGTTTAATAAAGATAAAATAGGAAGAAGGAACGGACAAGGTGAGAATTTGACCATTTCTTGTATGATGTATTGGATACTGTAAGGGGTTTAAGAGTTTGGATGTTTTGAGGCATAATGTTTGCTGCATATTTAAAAGGTACAAACTATATTCTAGTTGTTGAAGCAAAGTATGCTTCACCATCAGTGGCATCACTTTGCTTGAACTCAAACCTGCTATTATGATGTAATGATCCAATGATGTAATACTTTATACCTATATAAATATCAAGAAAATCCCTACAGTGCAGTTAACTATTGTAACAATGCCAGGAGACAATTAGTATTGTTCCTGGCGACCGTATTCCGATTATACACTACATTATCTTTATACTATCGTCTAGTCAATCATAATTGTGTGCTCCCCCTACAGTGTTCATATAAACATGATGATGTTGTCGTGTCCCCATATGATTTTAGTTTAAGCAGCTGGAGGTGGAGCATGTGGAATTCTGTTGGACATTTGCATATCATATCAGTCCTAGAAACATGAGAAAGGTCAACAAATTCCTGCGATAGTCAAAATAGCTGTACAATGAATATTAATGATGAACTATGACGACAGATTGTCAATTTGTGATGGAATACTACTGACATGTGCCATTTGTGCGTTGCCCACCATGGGGGGTTGGTCCACATTTGACGCCTTGAGTAACGAGATTGACTAGACTTAATATGAAGATAACGTAGTGTATAATTGGACGTCAGGAACTAGACTAGGTGTCACTCATAGAATGCCTATTGATAGTCATCTCATCTGTGTACATGTAGGTTACTGTAATAAAGGTATACTAGACTAGTTTAATCAAGGTTGTAGGGAAATATTTTCACTTTAGTCAAAAGTTTATAAACTCGGCTTGTCCAGTTTAGTAAAAGAGATATAATTTAGAAATTACATTTTGTATTGACTTTCTCTATTATCTGTGATGCTCGTCTAGTTCCTGACGACTGTATTCTGATTATACACTAGCGTTATCTTCATACTATGTCTAGTCAAACCAATTGCTCAAGGCGTTAAATGTGGACCGAAATCCCCCCCCCCCCCCCCCCCCCCCCCCCGATGGTGAGTGAAGCGCAAACAGCACATGTCAGTAGTAATCCATCACAAATTGACAGGCTGTCATCATCACTCATTAATATTCATTTGGTACAGCTGATTCAGTTTCAACTATGATATGCAAACGTTCAACCAGGACTCCACCTCCAGTCTATTTAAACTAAAAATCACGTGGGGACACAACAACGTCATCATGTTTATATGAACACCGTAGGGGAGGGGGGGGGGGAGCACAGATATGCTCAAGCAACAAGATTAACTAGACATAGTCTGAAGATAACGGCTAGTGTATTTAGAATACGGTCATCAGGAACTAGACTACTGTGATGTATAAGTGCCAGCATGGCTAACAATAACAAATAATGACACCTTTTTCTCCTTTTGCTTCCTTATAGCACCAAATGAAAATATGGCGGAAGTCATCAACAAAACTATCAGTGAAGCCAGGAAAATTATTTCAAAAGTAAGAAGTTATAATTTGTAGTTTTCTCGATAGGTTTATAAAATGATATAATTTTTAGAGTCCTTTGTATTGAAATGTTTATATCGAGAGAATTTACTTTTATATATCGGTGGCATTGCCATCAGTGAGTGGTGTTAGTATGAGTATTGAATTTTGATCACATTACCCAGGGTTAAATACTACCTGTTCAGTCTGTTCACATTGATGACTTTGTCAAACTGTTTGTTTGTGTGTTCTCTACTCCTGGATTCCATTGTGGTGATGATAGAATAATAGATATGATATAGTTGTTAAAACCAGAGAATTAACAGTTTTTGAAAAGCTGACTATCAGGACAGTGAAAACTTTACATGTAGGTAATGTAACTTTAGGTGTGGTATCAGAATTAAACTTCTGTATATCATGTCTTATCATGTATATCTTGACAAGATGGACAGCAAGAATACCAGTCGTCCTTTGTTTATCAAAATAGATATAAAACAAAAGAACTGGGCACTTAACCGAGTGAGGGCACTAATGCAGCTCAGTATAGTATTATCACATTTGTTGTTTAGTTTTAAGGAATAGTCTCTGTAAAAGCAAACTTAATTAACATTTTAGATAGCTCCTTTATTGAAAGCTAAATGACTAGATTACTACATCATTAAATTAAGATTTTTGCCAATGTCATGTAGAAATTACTCTTTTCTCTGAAAAAAAATTTGTTAACTGCAGAAATCAAATCTCATTCTGTTATGAAATGATGAAAGTTAGTTTTAGACACTTCGTTTTGGTAAAATGGAGACATATTAAGCCAAAGAAGTAATCTCAAATGTGATGTCACTTTGCACTATGCATGGTGGGGAGTCACTAAATAAATTGAGTATAGATACTAACCTAATGATCAAATGTTATGAACAAGATCACTTTCATATTAACTCACAACTTAATTAATTAGATTTGTATGTCTCATTTGTGTCAGGATCAAGCTACTGCCAATGTTGTCATGACGATGACAATGGTCAAAGATGCCCTAGATCAATTACGTGGTGCTACAATGATAGTGTATCCAATGGGTCTGCCACCTCATGAACCAATACGGATGGAGTTTGAGAACGAAGAAGATCTGACAGGAACACAAGTATGTTATCTTATACAATAGTGGTTCTGTTAGTTACAACTCAGATCATAGTTTTTTGTGCAAAAGTGCAGTTTACACAACTTCATATATAATTGAAACTACTATTGATGTTTTCTCTTTGTAAATGCTACTCAGTGAGAACCTGGCTGGGTTCATGATTTTGCTGTAATAGTTTGAGTGTAATTGCAACAGTCATTGTTTTACTAAATTGATAATCAGTCAAGGTTACAAGACACACAACACTTTCAATACTTGAAACAGTTGGTTTTGTTTCAGACAATGAACACAATTTCTCAAACGTTATTGAAAACAGTGTCTTCATCAAAATTAACCACCACATCTGGGAGTGTTACATTGTAACATTGTGTCCAAATACAACTATCATTGATACACGTTACACATATTTTCAATGAGGCTTTCACTAAGGCCTTTAAAAAAAATACTTTGGTTCCGGTTACCTAACCCCACCAAGTTTTTCACTACCATCCCTAAACTTTTTTTTTTACATAGTTGAGAAAAAAAATAATTAAAATTGCGAGTCTCGTGAGAAATAGTAGACACAGAAACTGACAATATAAAACTTTTCTTCCAATCTGTAATGGCTGTACATCTGATGGGAAGAAACCAATAACACAGAGACCATATGGAAAACAATGGAAAACATAACTACCTGAGCTAGACACTCACATATGAAAAAAAAAATCTAAAATTGAGCGTAATCAGAACCTCACATTTTTTTAGGCCTAAGCAGCAGCAGAGCCAAAGCAAACAATTTGACGACAGGATCAACTATGATAATGTTGCATAGACTGCAGCACTATGAGCTCACTTGTAGATTCACCCAGACTCTTCACTTTCGTTTAAAGAGAGTATTTGCAGCATACATCCCATAATTTTCCCTGTTGCAACCTATTGCCTCTATCTAGACAACAATGGACTAGTAGTGGATCTTTGAAATATATTTGATAGGGAAAAATAGTGATGACTTTGAAGGTTTAATGCATATATTGAGCACTGCAGAATGTATGAGGTAGATGTGTATTGTTGAGACATAGAACAACCAGGGTATAAATTCCATATTTTTTGTTCTAATGCATTTAACTTGGCTTGTATCAGGGTGTGATAATTATTCTTTCTTTTTTTATCTATTCAATTGTTAGGCATCCAAGGAAGTGATGGAGGAACCAGAAGCCTCACTTTGGTTTTCTGGCAAAGAAATGATACGGGGAAAGAAACTAAGTGATTTCATCGGAAGAAATGAAAAAACAAAAATTATTGCCAAAATACAGAAGGTAACGATTATTGATTTCAAACTGTAATATGATTTCCATGTAATATGATTATTGTATAGGTATATATATATATATATATATATATATATATATATATATATATATATATATATATATATATATATATATATATATATATATATATATATATATATATATATATATATATATATATATATATATATATATATATATATATATATATATATATATATATATATATATATATATATATATATATATATATATATATATATACTGGTAATATATATATATATATATATATATATATATATATATATATATATATATATATATATATACTGGTAACAATTAGTAGTTTTTGATATGAAATATACAAGATGTTATCCATTAGTTGTGTTCAGAGAGAGCAAGGCAGAGTGGGACTTTAAAGGCAGAGCTGGTCACCTGTGTGGTTACCATTAGCACCTCAACATTCTAATCTTGAATAATTAAGAGAATTAATAGTAACCGCTTTTCAGTATGAGTAATGAACAAGCCCCCAGTCTGATCATGTTTTGTCCAAAATTGTATATACCATGTATAAATATCAACTTTCTGTTACAACACACACATTCCCAAGTCCACACATACCAAATTTATTACCAAAATCACCAGCTGCTCATTGTTGTCATGGATTTTCATAGAGGAATCGCTGTGTTTTTCGCTGTATGCATTCAGGTTTGACAATAACCCCAACGAAGTTAGGGGGCCTTTTATTTCCCTGTCTCTCTGTAATGGCAGTATGATAATTATTATTTTGTATTGTGAAATGACCTGACATGTATTTCAGCTGTTGGGTTTAGAGGATAAGGCAAACTTTGAGACTTTTAAAGTGAACTGGCAGTATATAGTTTTTTATTAAAAAATGTTGTAACATGTTTCTTTTGATGGGTTTAGAGAGGACAAGGGGCTCCATCCAGGGAACCTGTATTCAGTGAAGATGAACGTAAACAAATGATGGCCCACGCATACAGAAAACAGGAAGAATGGAAGGTAAGAATGATGACATCATAGTGGGATGTAGTCTGTAAGGTATGCTGTGATAGGGCGCCCTCACACATCGGTGAGGTGAGGTGAAGCCAGGGAGGGTGGAGCGACAAGACAAATCTTACAGTCTAATTGGTATATGAAATGATAGATAGAGAAATACTTCAGACTGTCAATGATTGTGAATAGACAACAAACTAACATACACATTAAAGGGGCACAAGCTGAGTTTATAAACTTTTTATTCAAAGTGAAAATATTTACATAAAACCTTGATTACACTATTCTAATATAATGTTATTGTCTATACATGCCTTCTAATACATTACAGTTGTTTTTCTGGTATTGTTAGAACACTTGATTGTATAGTAGGGATTTCATGAACATTTTTTGATAGTATCATAAATTACATCATTGAATAGTTTATAAGTTATATTGTAATACCAGGTTTGATTTCCGTCAATTGCAAGTGGTGGTTAAGTGTGCTTCAGTGGATACAATAATGTGAGTACCTTTTAAATATGCAGCAAAAAACTAAGCCCAAAAATGTCTAAACTCAGCTTGTGCCCCTTTAATGGAGAATGCCACCGTAGGAAATAAAGGCAGTAGTGTTAAATTCTACCTTAAACTAAAGCAATCTTGAACAATTATATGTTTCTGTTATAAAATGATGGGTTTCTGCTGATTCCCAGGAGACAATGCATATCCATGACAATGACTTCAACTGTACAATGAATGAGGAACAAGTTTCACTCAGTGTTTTTTGGCTATCATGTGTATAACATAGGTAGTGTTGAAAATCATGAACTGACTCTCCAGTACACAGAGTTTATGTAAATGCCTTTTATTTCAAGCAGTGGCATTCCCCTTCCAAGGGACAAAGATCAAACCATGCTATAATGTCAAGTCTTTCAAAATGTATATAAACAACCATGAAATAATATTCATGAAAAGGTTCACCCTGTATTGTTTGAATACAGTGAAAAAAGAACAACAGAAAACAAAGTTGTGCATGGGTATAATGCTGCCAAGGATGTTTTCAATTTTTGTTTTTTCTTGTTATTTTTGTAGAAACTGACAGAAGATTCAGAAGACGCATACCTCGATTCAGACTGGTCAGACAACAGCGCTCTAAAAAGACAATTTCATGGCATTAGTGATGTTAAGCTGGGACCCAGATAAAGTACTTGTTACTATGGAAACCAGGCTATAGGCAAACTAAGGTAGACACAAACTAAAACTATTATCACAACATGTTGATGTAAACTGTCAATGAACATTCACTGTAATTACACTCACAGTAGGGTGGTGTCTCTGATAGCAAGTTATCCTCAAGTGACAGCACATTCAACTTCATTCAGTGTTTACACTATCTCAATTGCAGGGTGATGATATCCATCTAACTAAGGCACTGCTATCAGTGTCATCCACTTGTGTAATCTACCTACCATATTCAACAATAATAGTTTTAGTTTGTGCCTAGTTGGTTTGTGGATAGCTTGATTTCCATAGTATTTTCAGCATGTTGACTTTACTATCAAGCAATGACCTTTGAACTTTAAGTACACCTATCCCATCATGAAGTGACCTATGAACTTGAGATGACTGTCCTATAACTAATTTTGTACTGCATGGGGATTTTTTCAGTGTTATGTTTCTGTGGGAACTGATAAAACAAATGCAGGGAAACTTTATTGTCTGTTCAGGAGGTTTAGGAATGCTGCAGGGATCGCAAACCTATTCAGAAAGCAGGTGTCCTAACTGGAAGAGGAAGTTAATGGGATAGCTATCCAGAATATTTTTGCCATTTAGATAGCAATATTTGTCCTAATTTCCGAGATATGCAGAATATCGACAATTGTTAAAAAATCAATTTTGAAAAATATTAGTAATTACATGGATTTCTGAACAAATTATACACAATTGAATTAATGATTTATTCTACTCTTCCAATACATGGCAGGCACATTAATTTGAAAATTTCTGCCTAAAATATATATATAAATGTGTAATGTCGAGAAAAATTAAACAGAAATAGAAATACAGAAAATTTCCTAATTGGTGTTTGAGGTTATATCAAGAAAACTTTTCTAAAACATCAATCCAACTCACAATGTAACTTTTATATGAATATAAAATTCGTTTCCTGAAACTAAAATTTGAAAAATTTGGCCTGATTTTGTCAGAAAATTTTAATTTTGAATTTACTGTTGACTCAAAACACAACTTGAATTAGTAATGTAAAAAGTACCAACAGTATTCTTGATGTTGAAAACAAAAGAATTGTAAGTTATTTAAACTTTTTTTTGTGTATTTGTATTTGACCCATTTACTATCTAGAATATTTCCCATGAATGGTGATATGATAGAAAGTGGATGTTTTGTACATTTTGAAGTGATTTCTGTCTGCATTGTTCTTCTCTGTTGATAAAATCAGGAGATTTCCGATAAACTATGCCCTCTGTCAGCATTTTGCCACAGAATTATTAACAATGTAAATCATATTCAGTCCAAAAAAAGATGCTATGTCATATTTGCTGTAAATTACTCTGAAACTTTTACTTAAATAAAATATGCAACTTTTCTTGCATTCATCAAAGAAATAATGCCATGAGATGATGTATTTTGTTGACTCATTGCAATAATGAAGGTAGGCATTTCATTTGGAAGTTTTTGGGTACATATATATGTGCATCAGTTATTTTCAGTATAATTATGATAGAGGGCGCTCTTTACAAAATAGTTTGCTGTTGCTCTAGTAGACTGATAGAGGGCGCTCTTTATGAAAATTTTCTATTGGGTAGCCATTGTCGTTATCATTTGCCTTTTGGTATGATTAGCTAAAGATGACTGGTTTTTATGGTGGAAATATTACTAACCTTTAATCACAATCAGAGGTCTGATCACAATGATCACTTTGTGCACATAGTAGTTACAGTCAGAGAAGGAACTCTTAAATATGTCATATTTTTTATAGATTTTCAAAATGAAGCATAAATAAATCAATTCAGCTCCTGATTTTTTATTGCCATGTGTTCATATAAGAACCAATCAAAATCATCCTTGTAAACATATGGAATTAAACCAATAGAAATCCAGCTTCCTTACAAGTAATGATTTAAACCAGCACTGACAAGTATATCTTGCATAAAAATATGATTTTGTTTTATTTTCTGAAAAAATTTCACTTTGTGTGTAAAAGATACATTCCACTTCTTTTACTTATGGCATAAATATGGTTAATAATCTAAAAAATATATATAATTCATCAAGCACAGACCACGTATCGTATGTGTGTGTGTGTGTGTGTGTGTGTGTGTGTGTGTGTGTGTGTGTGTGTGTGTGTGTGTGTGTGTGTGTGTGTGTGTAGACCATGCAATGTATAAATTATTTAAAAAGTAGCAACAAACAAAGAGGAATCAGAGTTTGTAACCATAGCTTTTAACCTTTAACCTTTCACCTTATCAAGTCAAGGTCGTAGTTTGATTACCTTTGCCCATAGTATTAAGCAAAACAGTTGAAGCAGGTGGCAGAATTCAAAATGCCCTCCACCCCGTTATTCTAACCCCAACCCCTGTATTCTAACATCATTCCTGTATTCTAACCCCTGCCCCACCCTTGTACATTAGGATGGTCAATGACATTATACAGCAAGCAAATCGCAAATTAAATAATTAATGCTAAAAAAAAAGAACATTGCATGGGAGACTGCCATTGGATGGAAATCTGAGTGTGAGGAGGGTTTGATTTATTGTAATATTGTAGTGCAATTCCACGAGTTTGTATTTTACATAATTTATATCTACACATGTAAAGTGATTAGTACCGTTTGTATTACAGAGGTAAATACAAAACTTTGTCAAACATGCCAGGCTTCTAAGTTTAGGCCCTTTATATGATATGCTCTGAAACCAGGAAGACTGAGAAACCAGTAGTACTAGTAACTCTTGACAATGTTGTCATCTCAGCATCAGATGTACACTTTCCTGGACAACAATTTTTCTTAGACTTACAGGAGGTAATCGTCAGAGAGAAATTATAGATTATTCCATGACAAAACTCGTGAAATTGACACCAAATTATTTCAACCAAATAAATCTCATTTTACATCTAACATTTTAATGGTTAACATAGTGTTTTGACCTTGAACTGAAAATAATATCTGCTGTCAGTTTCTCCAAAGGTTATATACATAATTAATAAAGTAGTGAATTTCATCATCACATTTCAACCCAAAAAAAAAGAAATGAAATGAACATAAAAATTCTTTGCAACAATTCCTACCTAATTAATCAGTTTACAAAAAGAAGTATTGCCGTTTTCTAGAAATAACTCCAAAACAAAACAAAAACAAAAACAAAACACCAAGCTACATTAGTAAGGAATACAAATCAATTTCACTAGCATAATAATAATAATTATTATTATTATTATTTGTTCCTGAGATATTTTTTCACTTTTGACAAGTCATTAGCCATCAAAAGATTAAAATTAATAATAGATACAAAAATACAAAGATTTGCATTTGTAAAAACTAGAGTTGCTGTGAGAAAAATTGCACCCCACAACCCACACCCCCATCCCCACCCCCATTATTTGTTAAGCCCTCTATGCATGTGTGTATACATTATGGTTTTGTGGTTAATATTTATATTATAATAAATACTTTGACAATATTTTGACAATAAAATTTTTTGGAAAAGTGAAAAAATAGTCTCTTGGTTTTAATATGTGATGGCAGCGTCAGACGTTTTTTATACTTTGTGATAAATTTGAAACTAATTTACCATTTCTATAAATGTTGATGTATTATCATTTTTGATTTATTTTGGATGTGTTTGAGTCTAAATTTAATATATTATACAGATGAATCAATGAAAACATCAGTGTCACAAAAAATGACCTGTATCTATTGTGCAAAGCTAAAACTATCTTTACTTCTGATCTTTGGGATATTTGTGATAAATTTCCTGCCTTGTGTATAATGATAATATACTAATCTCGTAATCTAGTTTCCTGTATGCATTATGATCACTATGATCATCTCCACCGTATATAGTCAAACTAGTTACTCGAGCACAACATTCCGTTTTTACCCCCCGACAGCGATAGTTTAATGGTATTGGAGAGTTGATATACACGTGATGATGTCATCGGGTCCCCCATGTGATTTAATCAAACATGGTCGCACTAATTGAAGATTAATGAGCAACTGTATAAATGAAGTAACCAATCACAACTGCCTGTCAGTGTGTGACAGATTACTACTGACATGCACTATTCAGCCTTTCCCCAGCAAGGCAGTTCAGCTACGTTTTCGGTAAAATCTGTCTATTTGACTATACATGGAGAGGAAAGTGATCGTACAAAACATTGCTAGGTATAGGACTCGACTAGTAATCTCAATACATGTAACAGTGTTTCACTTCATGCTAGAAGGTCAAAATAGGACATGAAGGTCAACTTATTCTCACACATGTCTAGCGTAAAACATGTGTAGAGTAGGAGAGATGGTTGACTGTAAGAAGAAACGTTGTGTTCTTCAGCTCTATCAGAATTCTAAACCAGTGGTAGCTGCTAGTGTGGCACAAATTTTGTATCTTATAAACTGTTATCTGTATGATGTACCTAGGTACTAAAATTCTATTTCTTGACTAAATTTTAGTCGTTGGGGGCGCTCTTATCATCTGAAATCTGTGTAGCCCATCAATTACCATACACACCATCGACATATCATATATATTACTGTATAATTTATTTCTGAAAAAATAATCCTCGAGAAATCATTATTCTTAAAAGCTTTTTAAATTCTAGCATTCTTGACGACCTTTTTTACTGCCATCACTCTGCAGACCTAAGTGTAGAAATTTGTGTATATTTCACTACAATCCCAATATATCTTATAGACTGTCTATTTTTAGAGACCACTGATATAGATATGTGGTCATTATATGTAAAAACATGCATCAAGCAGATTGCCCCAATTATTAGAATCGTTGAGTGAATTTTTTCCATCTTCTTTTCCATCTTCTGAAAGTTGTATAAAATATTGTACTTTTTAAAATATTTAACTTTACATTCATGTGTACATTTCAAAACTGGATAACAAAAAAAATCGAACAAAAAAAAAGTGTTTTAATTTTCTATAATTCAAATCTGCTAAAAGTCAGTTTGTAAAGTGAAGTAAAAGCTGTAAGCATTATCGTAAATAAATAACTTTCACAGCTGTCAACATTTTTCCTTCTTTATCATATATCAACAAGTTTGGCAATACTATAGATAGATAAAAAAACAAAAGCACATCTAAACAGTTTGGCAATACTATAGATAAAAAACAAAAGCACATCTAAACATTGACCTATGAGGGCGCCAAACATAAACAGAATAGACTATTTTTCTATTGAATTTGAAATGTATCGAGGTAGTTCCTATTTGGCAGTTTATTCCTTCTTCTATAAAATATTCCCAACATTGATCTTACTTCTTTACTTAATGATGCTCAGACACAATGAAAATGACTTCATAAGTTCTTTTTCAAGAGGGAAATGTTACTTGAAAATTGATAACCTTAACCCTAAATGAGTCTTCATTTTGATTACACTGCTTTCATTATAGTTTAAAGAACACAAAATGTGGTTACAAAAATCACCAAAACTGATCAATGTAGTAATATGAAATGTTTGATTAACATAGAGATGGACAACATTAAAGTGTACTAGAGGCTAAATACCAGACTCTGAGAACCTTCCTATGGTGTCAACCTTCCACATTACCATAACAAACAGTGCACTCAACGACCTCACCAAAGTGTAATGTTTATTTCATTATTCAAGCACTTTTAGTGACTCTGTAATTACAAACACTTGCACTTTTCCACATTCACAATGCATGCTTCTTTAATCTTTACTATAAACATCTCAGAAGTTGCCATAAAGTTGATGAGATGTCTACAGACAATGCATGCTTCACCTCAACAAGTCCATTATAAAGAGGTTTCAAGAGCTGCTGAGACACCTCGACAATGCACATTTCATTACTATGAACATCATTCTCAAGTCCGTTATATTATTTATAAGGAAGTTCCATCAAGTTGATGAGATGCCTATAGACAAAGCAAGCTTCATTACTGTGAACACCTCAATAAGTCTGTTATAAAGAGGTTTCCAGCATTGCTGAGATACCTCAACAATACATACTTCATTATTATGAACACCTCAAGTCCGTTATAAGGAAGTTTCCATAAAGTTGATGAGATGCCTATAGGCAATGCATCCTTCTTTACTATGAACACTTCAACAAGTCCGTTATAAAGAGCTTTATATAAAAATTGATGGCAAAACACCTTTCATTACACGTTATATACAGTAATACCTGTGACATTATTTTTGTGTTTGGTTTAAGTTATTCTTAGGCAGTTTTTCTAATTTTAATCACTGAATCATTTCTACATATTAAAATACCCGTAATTGTTTCAATTGGAAGACGTACGACAGAACTACGTACAAGTCAATAATGTGTACAAAATAAACAAAAACATCAATTTCAAGTAAAATGCAGCATATGAAAAATATGAAATCTATCCATTTTACAATAGACTAACCAAATTATAAAGGCCCATGATTCAATCCTGGGTTCTCTCACTAGTGTTATCTTTATCAATGGAGCCCTAAGGATGACAGAGAATTTTTCTTTAGTTATTGACCAACTTTTGCTATAGATCTGCTAGACAACTGTATTTCTCACCAGAGAGAACCTGGAGAACCTGGGATTGGGCCTTTCTGCACTTGGCCTTTAAAGGCCCATAATTCAATCCCAGGTTCTCCGACAGTCTTTATCTTATCTCTGGAACCACAAGGATTAGACAGGATTATTCATTTGTTCTGGACCAACTTTTTCTATAGCGATGTCAGATAGCTGTGTTGTAATTTTAAGCTTAATCCAAACTGAGAAATTTTTACTATACATATTTTTTTTATATTTCTGTTGAGAACTGTAATGGTGGGTAGGTTGACGGTACATAGAATGGTCTTGGTTTTGAACTATTTGTTGATTTGGATTGTTGACTTTCTCTCTGTTCTCCTCCACTCCAAGACCCACCACAGTCTGTTAATTCCGCTATTAATTCATCAATGCTCTGCATCCTATCACTGTGTACATTTCCCAATTCATCTGTCCTGTCTATTCCGCCGACATTCATTTCAAATTCATTATTGTTCGTTTCAGTTACACCAACGTTCATATCATATCTAGCATTGCTCCTTTCACTTGGAAGACTATTCATTTGAAATCTACCCGTGTTCCTTTCAGTTGGAAAACCGTTCAATCCAAGTCCTCCAGCGCTT